>NW_026126291.1:0-79507 GCF_943737965.1 Phodopus roborovskii
CAGAAAGAAGGTCTGATGGGTCTTCAAGAATCTACCTATCCTGATGCCAGTGGGTCTGAGTAGCCATATGTGGCCTTTTTTCCAGACCATTAATTATATTTTGGATCAAGTGGCTATAAATTTATACTTTTATACAAAGGACAAGAATTTCAATTTCATCTCAGGTACTGTATTCTGCTTCCATTCTTATTGTTGTAAACAATGCTAATAATTTTGGAGGAAGTTTCAATTGTTCTCAGCAGGTCTGCCAACTGTAACAGCTGTTGCGGGGACGTACCCAGGTGTGCAGCAGAGAGGATAGGAGATTCTGGGATCATGGATGCCAATGCATCCTTTACAACTGAAGCAACAGTTTCTACCATAGCCCTCTCGCAATTGGTAAATACTGCAACCACAGTGGATCAACTATCAGGTGATTTGGCTTAAGCCTTAGCTACCCAAAGCACACTTTATTATCTAGTACAAATTGGCATTTTTAAACTAAATTTACAAACTAATCTCCTGTAGGAACACTTGAATTTTTGTGAGAAACTCATATGGCTTCTTGTTCTGTATTTCACACATATCTGTGTTAATTCATCATTTTTTTCCAGAAATCTTGGAGTGATCAGTTTTTAAGTTACACACATGCTTTAGCCATGCAGATCATTAATATCTATGAAACCTGAATGCCACTTGCCAATGCAGAAGGCCTTTTACAAGGACTTCAACTTGTGAGCAGATAATTTGGGGTTTGTAGCCCTTGCATTTGGTCTACTTTGCCACAGCACTAAACAGGCCCAGGCCAACTTTCTAACAAGACAGATACTGTCTTTGGCTCGAGGTAAAATGCCTCTGCCCACATGAGGCTAACAAACTATTCACCAGGGACAGTAAGGGAGAGGGGGCAAATATCCAACCTAAGATAGGAAGGTTATGGGCCTGGGCGACCTCTCCAATGACGGGTAAGGAATTATGCTGACGTCTTCTGGCAAATAAGGTAGGTGTTAGTTTATATTAAAAGAAAGGGATACAGGTAGGACCCAAAGCAAATTGAGCAAGCCTGAAGCTGTTAGAGGGAACTCCTTGCACCATGGCTGTTGTTGGTACTCTTCCTGTTTTGATAACAAACCTTGAAACAACACACTCCTTCATAACACACACCTTGTGACAACACATACCTCATGACAATGCATACCTCATGAAAACAAACACCTTATATTGAGGAGCTAAGCCTAAACTTCCTGTAATTTTCCACTGTGCTGTAAGTCGGTAATTAAGCCCGTTCTTGCCCCTCAATAAACGGCATTCAGTATTTGGCATTCCAAAATTGCATTGAATGAATCACCCGCTGTCTTGTCTTAATTTCAAACTCTAGGCCTTCACCTGAGATGGTAGCACGGGAGCTACAAAAAAAAAAAAAAAAAAAAAAATTTCTTTTCATTCTCTAACCTTTAGAACAGCTTGATCACATGGTTTCTCACAGTTGTTTTGATTTACATTTGGCTGATGACTAAGGATTTAGAACACTATCATATGTTTCTTTCAGTCATTTCTGATTCCTCAATTGAAAATTCTCTATTAAGTCCTGTACCCCACTTTCACATATGGTTATTTAGAATTATTTAGAGTTGGTGGTGTGTCATGTTATCAGCCCAACAGAGTTCATTAGATAAGATTGTCTGCTCATGAGATTATTAAATTATTCCATTTGTAAAATCGGTGTTACCTGTGTCCCACATGGGTCAGTTTTGTTGCAAGCTCTCAGAAACTGATGGTGTGAAACTATGCAGATTTTTAAATCGTTTAAACATTCGATGCTTTAAAATCTATTATTACAAATCAGAAAACACTGGATATCCCAGTGTCCCTCATTCTCTTGGCACTGGTTCTGGTACCAATCTCATGCTGTGTCAATCGCACAGCAGCCAAACCCATAATGGATGATACCATCATTACATATGTAATCAAAAAAGTAACTAATTGGATAGTCCTTAATACTTAACTTCCATAAGATGGAACCAGAGTCCAGTGATTGCCAAGGAAGAAATACTTAGATAATTAAATGAATAAAAATCAAACAAGTGAATGGTGTTTTATACATGACTCCTAAAAGACTGCTCAAAACTGAAGAGAAAATTGAGTTTTTGATTATAGATTTGAACAAAAATTGAATGAATAATGAGATAATTTCTCATAATTCACCCCTAGAGAGATAACAAAATGCTATCACCATTGACTTAAATAAATAAATAATGACATCACAAGAGACAATTAACACCAACAAGGTGCATCCAGACTTCACTCTTCCTGGAGTTGAAAAAGGCAAATTTGCATAATGAAATAATCCGATAGATTGTCAATCACACCTGAATCACACAAGGTGGCACCAAACTTCAGGGTTCACAGATTATATGAAGAAATGATTTAATAATTACATATTTAAATGTGTAAGTTGTTGAACTTTTTTGTCTCATCAATTCCTGGGCAGGCATGCCGGACATGATAAAGTATGTTGTCATCACAGATTTTTAAAATTCCATAAGTTAATAAAGAGATACTCGTACTGTCTTCCCTGATGAACTCTGTTGGCCTGACATCATCACCAGTGCCTGAATCTCTGTTGTGATGCGGCAGGACCTGAGATGATGGGCCCACACCTGGCACAGCAGCAGCAGCTAAAATGTTGATATCAGCTGAAAAGATGGCTGCAGCAGGGGCATCTCCAGCAGAGCTGAGAGACAGCAGATCTTCCGTGATCTGGGTCATCATCCTTGTGCGAGGTGTTGGTGATGCTGCTGACCTCCTGGTGCCACTATGTCTTCTAATCGTACATCACAACCGATGTGGAGATGAGGAGGATGAGCAGGGAGTCAAACACCCAGACCACCATGCCTGCCTTGGTGAAGTCCTTGTACTTCTTGGAGGGCACCATGGAATCTTCTGGACTGAATCACCCAGCATCCCTATTACTCTGGGTGATGCATAGGTCACCCAGAAACTGCTGTGTCCATGTCTACAAGCTTCCTAACCTTGTCCCTGACAGATATTTGCACCCTAATCAGTATAGATGATATCATTGTCCGTCGATTAAATGATTGAAATAATTAAATAAGGCATTAATAGCTAACTGTCACAATAAAGTAGTGATGTAGTCTTTAACTGGAAGGGAAGACTGGCCAGACTCCAGTCATGAAGGATGTCATCATCATGAATTCTAACATTCAGTCATAAAATGTGATGATATTACATATTAACTCCTGAAGAGGGAGCTTTACATGACTCTTCATGGAATAGAGGATTATTGGTTTACATAAATATACAAATCTATACATTATCTTGGGAATTATCAGGAATTGTCAATGTAAATACAATAATTATGTGATAAGATGATCTGCCACACTTGACGCCACAGTGTGACACCAAACTAAGGTGTCATGGATGATATAATCATTGTTTTATATAACTAAAGCATCAAACAATGAGTTGATGTAACATCATTAACATCTCTAATGTGGCTCCAAACCAGACTCTTGAACAATGCTGTCATCATTAATTTAAATAACATAATTACCTAATTAATATTTAGATGGTCAAAAATATTTGGCTCCCACATTGTGGAACAATAGTCCACTGATCATGGATTATCTAATGTCCTGTTTTAATAATGAATTAATAAGATAATCAGAGGATGAAATGGACTGCCATCCTGGACAGAATTGTCTCTTCCTTGACTCCCAAAAGATTGTGTGAAACTCCCCGGTTCATATCTTATTTAACCGCAGAGTTTAGTAGTAAAATGTGTAAATGCTGAAATGTCATTTTGCATGCAGGGTTTTAGAAGATATCACATATTTAATGTTGGACGGCTGCCTCAAAAGAGATGGACTGCAATCCAATAATCCCTAAGTCTACTCTAACAAATGGATTATCACCTTCCTGAAGGAAGTTAACAATGGAAAACTCACCTTTTGATGAATAATTGTGAGTCTTATTATATTTTAATCAATTATATTACTTCTTAGGACAGAGAGAGCATTCATAAATAGAAGTCTTCGAACTGTTTCTCCACAGACTATGTTCTCTGATATTAGGTAATCTTGAATTGGGTAACCAGTAAAAGCTATCAGCAAAATTCCAGAGATTTGGCTAAGACATTGTGAGGTGAATCACATGCTGTCATTAAATGTTTTAGGAGAGTTATTTTGGGAGATTGTAATGTGCCATGGAAACACTTTATCGAAGCTGCTCTCTGGTCCCTGGCCTGTGATACCAAGATACATAAGGCAAGCAGTGTTTCCATGCAACATTTATGATCCAACATTCTGTCACATTCTAGAGCAGCTCCCACATGCTAAAGTTAGCATACCCACCAATGGACTAACCTTATAGCCTCACTGATTTTCTCACAAAAACAAAGCAGGGCCCTGATTTTTTTTTTTTTTTTTTTTTTTTGGTTATACACATGTTTACCAGTCTCTCTACAACATGCCTATAGTGATATAAGCATGAAAACGAAAGCATCATTATGCCATTCAAGAATATTGATGGGTATTTAAACCTATTTTCTATGCTTTAATTTTCTCATTTGCTGAATGGAAACAACACCATTGATCACCTCTACCATAATCCTTTTCTATTTATTGAAAAGAAAATAAACTCTTCATTCTCTTACCTTTAGAGCAACTTGATCAAATGGTTTTTCAGAGTTGTTTTGATTTGAATTTGGCTGATGAATAAGGATTTTGAGCACTGTCTTATGGTTCTTTCAGACATTTTTGATTCCTCAACTGATAATTCCCTATGGAGTCCTTTATCCCTCTTTCTAATATGATTATTTAGAGTTATTTAGAATTGGTGTGTCATGTTAGCAAGATGTAGGTCATTAGCTAAGATTCTCTGATCATGAGATTATTAAATTATTCAATTTTTAAAGTCAGTGTTGACTGTGTCCTTCATGGGTCACTTCTGTCACAACCTCTAAGAAAATTAGCATGCATAGTATTATAGTTTTTTTTAAAATCTTTAATCATTCGATCGTTAAAAAAAATATTATTACATAATCAGTGATCACTGGATAACCCAGTGTCCATCATTCTCTGGGCACTGCTTCTGGTACCGATTTCCTGTATGTGTCAATCTCACAGCAGCCAAACCCATAATGGATGACACCATCATTATTTACATAACCAAATAAGTAATGAATGGAAAGTCCTGCATATTTAAATTTCATAAGATGGAGCCAAACTCCAGCGATGGTCAAGGAAGTATTACTTAGATAATTAAATAATGCCACACAATTATCTCCCAGGGAGGAATGGCCAGACTCCAGTCATGAAGGACAACATCTTCATCGATTTCAGTGATTAATATATAAGGAAAAAAAATTGAACAACGACATGGTGGTGCATACTTAAGTCCCACATGGAGAAGTCAGACTCTTCTCTTCCTGGAATAAGGATTTATTTAAAAACTTAAATTGAAAATCAATTAATTGGCGTTTTATGTTAACTCTGACAAGATGGCACCAAACTTGTAAACCTATGGCTGATGTAACGATCTATTTCAATAGCTAAATAATCAAGTAATGAGATGATGTTACATCATCAACTGCTAAAACTTGACTCCAAAAGGCACTTATGGTCCATATCATCACCTTTATATTAAATACGATAATGAAATGATGAATTATTATTTAATTTCCTAATTTTACAGTTAAATAAGTTAGCGTAGTATTAGATGATGTGATGGTCTGGCACGATTGACTATTAGAAGGAGGCTCAAAGTCCAGTGATCATTGAATATATAATGACAGATTTTCATAATTAAATGAATACAAATTAAACAAGTGGATGGTGTTTTATCCATGACCCCTATGAGATTGCTCAAAACTGAAGACATCATTGAGTTTTTAATCATAGATTTGAACAAAAAAAAATGAATGAATAATGAGACAATTTCTCATAATTCACCTCTAGAGAGATAACAAAATGATATCACCATTGATTTAAATAATAAATAATAAAATCACAGGAGACAATTAACACCAACAAGGTGGATCCAGACTCTACTCTTCCTGGAGTAGAAAAAGACAGATTTTAGTAATGAAAGAATCAGAAAGATACATTGTCTGTCACACTTGAATGAGACAAGGTGGCACCAAACTTCAGGGTGCACCGTTTATATAATGAAACAATTTAATAATTACACCTTTACATATGTTAGTCTTTGATATTTTTTGTATTATCAATTCCTGGGCAAACATGCCAAACATGATAAATTATGCTGTCATCAATGATTTTTAAAATTCCATACGTTAATAATCAAACAATCATACTCTCTTGCCTGAAGAACTCTGCTGGCCTGACATCATCACCTGTGTCTGAATCTCTCTTGTTGTGGGGCAGGACCTGAGATGACGTGTCCATACCTGGCAGAGCAATAGTAGCTAATATTTGATATCAGCTCAAAAGATGGCTGCAGCAGGGGCATCACCAGCAGAGCCGAGAGAGAGAGTATTTCTTCCCTGTTCTGGGTCATCATCCTTTAGCGAGGTCTTGGTGATGTAGCCGAACTCCTTGTGACACCTTTTCTTCTAATCGTAGATCACAACCAATGTGAAGATATGGAGGAAGAGCAGGGAGTTAAACACCCAGACCACCATGCCTGCCTTTGTGACGTATTTGTACTTCTCGGAGGGTACCATGGAATATTCGCAACTCAATCATCCAGCATCCATAGTACTCTGGGTGATGCATAGATCATTCAGGAAGTGCTGTGTCCATGTCTAAAATATTCCTAACCTCGTCTCTGGCAGATATTTACACCCTAATCGGAATCAATGATGCCATTGTCCATCATTTAAATCATTTAAATGATTAAATAAGTCAGTAATAGCTAACTATCACAATGAAGAGGTGATGTAGCATTTAACTGGCAGGGAAGAATAGCCAGACTCCAGTCAGGAAGGATGTCATTGTCATCGATTGAAACAATTAATCATAAAATGTGATGATATTGTATATTAACTCCCCAAGAGGGAGCTTTACAGGACTCTTCATGGAATAGAGGATTATTGGTTTACATAAATATGCAAATATTTACATTATCTTGGGTACTAACAAGAACTGTCAGTTTAAATAATTTAATTACAGGAATGAGTGCTCATAAGAGAAAATATGCACATATGAAAATCTGTTTAGAGATTTGATTAATTTTACTTATGTGATGTCAGTGTGTGAGTTTGTGACTGTTCATGGTGTTTGAAAATAAGGTTATACCCTTGAGAATACCTGTAGGAGGAACTACAGTATGTTCTCATAAAACAGACATGAGTCATGGCAATGAACTTTTCATAATTTTTTTTTCATTTGTGTCTCTAACCCTGTATACGTTTAAGTCCTTTTTTAACATCTTGATATCAGGTTATAGAGAAGAAATCATGGAAGAGAAAACCTACATCATGTAAAACAATTAGTGAACATATTAGACATCATACTTGACTTTAGTCTTAATAAATAAAATAAATCCATGTGTAAATGGGGTGTTAATAAGTGTACTAGACCCAAGACAAATGATAAATGATTATATTACTGGATAACAACTTACACAGATGATAATAAAGACCCGTGGAGGCGTTCCAGCTCAGGAGGATTCAGTCCCTGCCATTCTGATTGGATATGCAACATAGGAGAGAGAAGTGAGGGACAGAGAGATGGAAAGAGAGTGAGAAATTGAGTGAGGGAGAGTGAGAGAGTTACAGACAGATTGGGAACGAGAGAGGGTCCACCCCAGGGTTCACCACCTTCTGTTCAGAGCCAAAGGCACTGCATAAGAAATAACTTCATGAGATGATCTGAGCAGAAAGCCTGGGTTCACAGGAACACCCCCCCCACCAAATGGCAGGTCCAATAGAGGATCTGATTGGTCCTTACAACCTAAGAGACAGGACCAGTTGAGTAGAAGATACACAGCCACTTGAGAGTGGGATTTGGAACAGGGCAACCAAATAATCCCAACATTTGTATACACATAGAAGCCAGCAAGGCTTGACCTAAGCTTGACCTGAGTCCCTGATGTTGGCACATTGGTCTGAGTCTGGCTTCTTCCTGCTGGCAAGGGACAATGTGTGGTCGGGAAGTCAGGTGTTGGTAGACTTAGCAGAGGTGTGGGTAGAGATGTTTTCCCTTAGCTGCCATTCTGGAGACCTCAAGCCTATGTTCCTTGAGTAGGTATAGAAGGAGGGTGGAGTGAAGCTTCAGCCATAACAGTGAGTTGCAGGTAGCACCATTCTGTTCCCCAAGCTCAGGGTAACTAAATGAAGCTTTCCTCTGAATTCACCTTACTTCAGTCTCTGCCTTTAAAATCTGCCATTAGAGGCTCGATCAGGGGGTGTGCCGGATACATGTTTGTACCCCACCTTTGTCACCCTCACCTGCCATGTAATTGCCCATGGCCCCCATGCATGATCACCTTTTAGTTTTATCCTAACATTGAAGCTAGAGAACAAAGAGATATCCAACCTACCCATACCCAAGATAAGTAGACATCATTGAATTTAAAGATTGGGGGCTAAGCCGTTAAGTGGATCAATGTATTTCTCTTATTGACCTGTCTTTGTCAAAAGGCAATTTGGAGTAGAGGGAGGATGTGAGGATTCAACTCTTTGCCTGACTGACATTCAAAGTGCTTACCTGAATTTTAAAATTTCTTTTAGTTCTTGAGTTGATCGCATTGCTCATCTGGAATTCCTGCCTATAACTTTACTGTCTTAGTTTTTGTGGTAGCTGAGTTTGCTGGATCTTGATTATATGTACCAACTACTCAATTTTAAACTGAACTTGTAGAGAAAGATGACACTTTTCATATACTTGTCAGGGTTAGGGATTGATTTTTTTCTTAAACACTTTAGAGGATTCCCCTGTGTTGTGTGTGTATGTATCTTACATATGTTTTGTTCCTATTTAAAGGTGTCCGTGCATGTTTTTTTCCAGTTGGAAAATACTCTCCCAATTGAAATATCTTTACATTTTCAAAATAGGTTTCATCGTGTTAAATTCTGGTGTCTAATTATATGTATCATAGATAATAAGGTTTTGATTTGTTCTGTTTTTGTCTGCAGTTTTTGTGCTTGTCTGTGGGTTCTTTCCCTCTGTACACAAGATTTCATGTAGTGAACACTGATCTTGAAATCTCTATTAGCAAAAGAGTATCTTAAAGGCCTGATTCTCCTGCATCCACCTCTACATCCTAAGTGCTGGTTTGCAAGTGTGTGTCACTGTGCCTCTCACATTTCCTTGTTTTTTGATTTTTTTTTTGAGAGAGTCTATCTATGTTGCTTAGACTGGCCTCAGTTTATGAATCCAACAAACTCAACAAACCTACAGGTGTTTATTGAAAAAGGGAGTGAAGGAAAGGGTACGTGTTTACCTATTGGTGGCAGCAATAGAAAGAGAGAAAACTGGCAGGAGTTACTTGCTTATAAAAAGGGAGCAGTTTAGAACTAGGCTCTGCAGTTGTGGCCATAGAAACTGGAGTCATGGAGGTTTCATTGCCCCAGGTCCTTGTGGCCTCTGCATGCACAGTCTTTATAGGGTGATTTAATGAATGCATGGCGTAGCAATCTAAACTTTAACAGCCTTTGAGATGTCATTGTAAAGTGTTCATTTCTGAAAGACAAGTCCAGGAGGCAAGGGAAGGTTTTCTATAGAAAGCAGAGAAGATCGATTCCAGGGCTTGGAAGGAACCTGAGCTTTAGAGAAGCCTGTGACCTGGAAAGGTTTCATAAGAAGAAGATACTGGCCCTGGAGAGGACTTGTATGGAGTGACAGTCAGGTGCTAAGGAGAAACCACCAGGGCAGGAAGAGGAGATTTTGGGAGTAGGAATAGGGGCAGGTTGCCTAGGGGGAGGGAGACTCCAATAAATCAATCATTATTAGGCAGCACATACTTTTCTGTGTGTTATCATTTCCCCTGTTATTTACAAAACATTCATATTATAAAATGTTATAAAGGACTCTAGCTGTAAGTGTGGTGACACAGGCCTTTTAATTCCAGCACTCAGGAGGCAGAGGGAATTCTTTCTATTTGAGGCTAGTTTGGTCAACAAAATGATCTTCAGGACAACCTGAGATTCAGAGAGAAAACAAGTCTGGAAAAGCAAACAAAAAACCACTGCAAGAAACATCTTTTTATGTATCCCTCAAAATGATGAACAAAATACCCCATGTGTCCTAATTGTCTTCCTACTCTTCAAGCCTTGCCCTAAGGATTTTTTTTTTTTTTTTTTTTTTTTGCAATTTCTTGCCAGTGGGGGAAAATGTTTGCATTGTGTCTGTCATGTACCATAATTTTTGCATGGGATTTCCTATTTCCTGGCTGATTATTCTTTTCTCCACCAAGGCGTGTTTCTGGTGCACAATGTTATTAAACTTTAATAAGCATCGCTCAAGTCTTTCTCACCTTGTTGTGTGTACTGACATTCCCACATAGTGTGTGTGTCGGGTGTGTGTGTGTGTGTGTGTGTGTGCAAGCATGCAGGTGCGTGCATGCGAGGGTGTGTGTGTGTGTGTGTGTGTGTGTGTGTTTGTAGAACAGAAGACAACTTTTGGGGACTATTCTCCCCACCATGAATCTCAAACATTTAACTCATATCCTCTAGATTGGATTCTGAAAATGATTTTATCCCAATTTCCCTTTCTAATCTGGCCTGTTTGCATCTTGATACTTTGTTGAGTTTATTCTTTCATAACTTTTAATAAAAATATTTGCTTTTGTTTTGTGAATTGTGTCTGCATGAATGTATACAATGCCTATGACTGCCTGAAGAAGACAAAAAAGAGCACTGGATTACATAGAGCTGGAGTTATAGGCTGTTATAAGTCAATAGACATGGATACTGGGAAATGAACACAGGTATTTGACAATAGCAGTAAGTACTCTTTGCCTCAGACCTAGCTGTACTATTCCTAATTCATATTTGTAATTAAAATGTTTTTTCTTGTATAATTTTAATTACATGGTTTTTATTTTTGTTTTGTCTTTGTTGTCAAGCACATGCCTGTGCACATGTGCTACCACACAGACTTTAACAATCCAAGGAAACTCTCTGGAGATGGTTATAGCTTCTTTCACTTTGGGTCACTGGAATTTAACTCAGGTTGTCCAGTTTTGTGAGAAGTGCCATTTCCCAATGATCTACCTTAAAGGCCAATAATTTTAAATTTTGGTTTAGTTTAAATACAGAGTATAGGGTTTCATCCTGGCATCTTTATATACGTGTGATTATGTGCTTCCTTGTTTGTTTTCTTCCCAAAATACTCTCCTCTTTGACCCTCCCCATCTCTAAGTGATTCCATTTCTTCTCCCATGTACTTTTAAAACGTATTTACTAGTTTTTTCAAGTAAACTTTGCAAGTTTGCAAGTAAGCTTGTTGAGTGATTTTTGTATCTATCAAAATAGGCTTCAAAGAAAAATTAATCAAAAGAGATGGGGAAGAACAATTCCTAATCAAAGGAAAACTCCACCAATATGACATTTGATATTGCCCCAAACACAAGATCGGGAAATATACCCAAGAGGATTAGACAGCAAGAAGCTATTAAATCAGGGTTAAAATTAACAAAATAGAAACAAAGAAAAATAAAATTATTCAAAGAAAAACATATTTTTTTGAAAAATCAACAGGATGGACGAAACATTATCAAAATTAACTTAGAGATACAGAGATAATATAACAATTAATAAATTCAGAAATTAAAAGGGGACATAACAGTAATCAACAACACCATAGAAAATACATTAAAAACACCTCATTCACCCAAAGTGGGAATAGTAAAGAAATACATATTTTTCTTGGTAGGTACCACATATCAAAGTTCAATGAAAACAGCATGGAGAAATTAAATAGAGACCTATTACCCATAATGAAACAAAATGAATCATTCCAAGCCTCTCAACCAAAAATAAATAAATAAATAAATAAATAAATAAATAGAACAAACAAAAGCTGAGTGCAAGTTTGTTTTGCCATTGGATTTTACCAGACTCAAAGAAGAGTTACAAATGGTACTCCTCAATGTATCCCATGATATAAAAACAGATGTAACTTTACCCAATTTATTTTATGATGCCACAGGTACACAAATATCCATGTGTTCAGGCTCTTTTTTCAAATAATCATAGATAATTTATGTCAGATGCTACTACATCATATATCTTGAACCTAATGCATGGTACAGTGGATATTTGTGTTTCTGGATAGCCCTTAACAATTTGAATATTTCAACCAGGTAGACAGTTTCTGGGGATTCCAATTTCAAAAATCCATAGCAATTCTGCCTGATGACCTTGAGATCATTAACCAAACTCAGCACAAATGTCCAGAGCTGTGGGAAATATAAAGATAATTAGAGACCAATTTCTCTCATGAACATAGGTGAACAAATAAAAACCCTTACAAACAGATTCCAAGAACACTATAAAAAGATCATGCAATCCAATAAAGGAGGCCTCATTTGACATAGGGTGTAATAGTACATCTAAAAAAAAAACAGTAAATATAATCCTCTATAAAAGAGGAGAGAGAGATAAATTCAAAGGCTGATAAACCTGGACAACAAGGCAAGGTTGTAAACTCTATATCTACTCAATATTCTAATTGAAGTACTAGTTAGAGCAATGAATCATTGAAAGTGATCAATGGAATATAATTTGGAAAGGAAGATGCTGGACTATTATTACTTACAGGTACACATCAACGACATTAAAACTCAGCAAGGGAAGAACAGGTGATAAACACTTTCAATACATTGACTAGGTAGCACAGTAACAATAAACCAACCAATCAACCAAACAACAAACAAATAGTAGTACTTCCATGTAAAAACAACAAACAGCCTAAGCAAGACATAAAGGAAACAGCAGTCATCAAAACAGCCTCAAATAATATAAAATATGTTCAAGTAATTCCAATAAAGCAAGTGAAAGAATGCATGTGAAACACCTTTAAGTATATGAACAAAGAGTTTGAAGACGATATGAGAAGATGTAAGGATTTCTAGTGCTCATGTGTAGCATTAACCCAGTCAAAAGGCCATCCCTCTAACAACAATTTACAGATTCACCACAATACCCATAAAAATTACAACAAACTTCATTAAAAACTTAGAAAAAACAGTTTGTACCTTCATATGAAAAACAAAAAGCATAGGTAAAACAACTGAACAGTAAAAGAATAGCATGGCTCTGTCCAGAAAACAAACATGTTCAACAATGGAATGAATTAAAGACCACGGCATATAATCAAAACACAGGTGGACATTTGAATTCTGATGAGGAAATTCAGAAATAAAAAATGGAAAAACAAAACAATAGCACCTTCAAAAATGGTGCAGGTAAAACTGAATTTTTATATGAAGAATTGAAATAGATTCATTTATATCCACCTGCACAAGACTCAAGGCCAAGTGTGTTAATTTTCCCAACAGAAAATCAAACACACTAAAACAAAAACAAGACCAAGTGTGGAAAACTGGCAAAGGAGACAACTTCCTGAACAGACCAACAATTAATAATTGGGACCTCATAAAACTGCAAGGATTATGTAAGATCAAGGACACTTAATTGTGAAAGCAATGACATCATGAAAAAAAATTGATTTCCACAGTTCCTAATGCTAATGCCAACTACAATAAAAGCAGGGAACAAAACTCCTTCTTTCCCCCTCCCTTTTTGTACTGTGACCACCATTGCATTGGTCAGTGAACTCAGTTCATATACAGGTCGCTCTTCATGGGTAAGTCCACCATAAAATCAGAGGGATTAAAAGAAACACATCTCCTGTGGTATTTTCTATTTCACAAAACAATGAGTGTCCTGCCTGGAAGCAATGCAAAACTGTCTATCCAGGACAAAGCACCAGAGTCTGGATTAAAATTACAAACAACTCATCAATTAAATAGTGTCAGGCAAGCCTGAGCCACAGGACTCATTAGAATAAACAACTTGTTCCTAAGTTTCCTAATGCTGTGTCACTGTAATACAGTTGGTTCTTCCTGTTCTGGCAACAACACAACTATAAAATTGCTTTTAATACTACCTCATAACTGCTACTATTATGAATCATATATATCTGTGTTTTCTGATTCTAAACATCTATATGGAAGTCCATCCTAATTGGAAAGTGAATACTGAGTAGTTTAAACTTCCCACCATAAACTGTGCACACATCAATTCTGTCAGTTTTCATTCACATGGAAAAAATGACTGCATGCTGCTAAGGAGACATAAGTGACAGGGAATGGTGAGAAGAAATTATAAGACAGCATTGTTCAAAGTCATGTGCTACATGTGAAGAAGAAACTTATCCCAGTTTGGCTGGAGATTTGTGCCACATTCAACAGCAAGTCCCTTGCTAATGTGAACCAATGGATTTGGTTATTAAAGGAAGTATACAAATGTTGAAGGAGGATAATCAGACAATAAGTCACAAGGGGAATGCAGAACAACTCAAAAACATTGTAAACAAATCCACAGTGGCCTTGGTACAGACAACCACAATCCCAATACTTGGAAATTATGAAATCACAACTCTGCTATATTCTGGGCCTTTCCATCATGGTAACTCCAGCAGCTGATTGCCTACCATTTCCCCCTTCAATGTACACTAGAAACTATTCCTCCTATTTTGATTTGAATGCCGGAGACATGGTCCACACGGAATTCCTTTTCTGGTAACTGCAATGGATATATGACTACTGGACTCAAATTTGTAATTTGAAAACTCAGAGATGGTACAGCCCATTAATTTAAATATTTAGTTTGTAAAATATGAGGGAAGTAAGTTCATTGATCTGGGGAACAAAAGGCTGGGGACAAAAGTCACCTGAGCTGACAAAAGAGTGATGTGTCAGAAACATTTTCTATAATTATGGAGTTACAGCTTTAATATGTCTTCCAATGCAGAATTCACTCCACATATTTAAATGAGTAACAAACCCAAATATCTTTAAGAACTCTGAGCATCAAACTCTGGCTAATCTCAAAGAGGTGATGTTGTGCAATTTTAATTTAGTATATGTTAATCTCTTTATGCCTATGAACATATTTTAAATGATGGTGGGAAAGGTGATGTTGAATTCATTTAGCGCTAGGAAGCTGTGGTTATTTGAATGTCTAGAGCATCCTGATGGTCTAATGAAGTGCTGACTGACCAAGAACAAGACAGAAGAAAGGATAGGCAGGGCTGGAAGGCAGATAGAATAAATAAATAAGAGAAGTGCAGCACAGAATGAATATGAGAACTCCAGCAGAAGAGATGAAGGGGCAAGGAAAGCACACACAGGTATCTTAAGACAGAGCAAGAGTAAATAAAAAATAAGATACACAGAAGTAAGGAATGAAAAAAAATCACAGAGGCCAAAGGTGGATGGGGTAACTTAAAGTTAAAAAATTCAGCAAAAAAAGAAAAAAAAAAAAGCCAAGACTAATGTGGCTTGATCACGCCAGACCGCCTGAAACAGAGTACAAGCTGATCCTACATTCAAAACAGCTGGACAAAACAGCCCTACAGACTACAGCCAGGATATCTGAATCTTCTTCGAATCCCCCAAGACAGCACCCCTGACCAGCAGGAAGTAGTTTGGAAAGAACGACGCCCAAATTCCCAAATATTGTGTATAAATGTTTGTTTTCATTTAATTGGACTGTTATATAAAATTAAATAAAATTAAAAAAAAGCCAAGGTAAGCAAGTACAGGTATTCACAAGTAAGAATAAGCTCCAGTGTGTTATTTATTTGGAAGCAGGATGGGGATCCCTCCCAAAAGACTGAATTGCAAAAATCACAATAATAAGACAGTCTAGAATCGATTTTCCATCCCATGTATGATATCATCCTTAATCCTTTATTAGGTTCAGTCCAAAGGATATACTTCTAACAATTTAAAAAGGGACAGAAGAATTTATGTGCAGCCACTAAGTCGGTTGAAGACTTACAGAGAAAAAAAAAATCTTTGTAAAAAAAAAAAAATATTCGACCTTAAATTGTGACCTACAGTATAGAGGTTTCTCAATACATTTTAAAGACGTATCAGAGCCTGTGAATCACACACATACAAAGGATGAAAGACACAAATACAGAAAACATTAAGGACAAGTCACATGTCTATACCATGTCTTTAGACCAAAATTCCTTTTGAGTTATTTTAACTTCAGATTATGGCTGATTTTTACCTCTGAGCATTATGCCTTACAGAAAGCTATGTTTGCTTCTGTGCAGGACCAGGAGTTCATCTAAACTAGGTCTTCCTGATGTCTAGGACAGGGCTGTGACACTGTAGAGAATTCCCTTTTTAGCTTTAGTTTATGTAATGTATATGACTATCTGCTCCCATGCATTTGTGCACGGTACCTGCAAAGAAGTGGTGGAAGATGTCATTCTGTAAATATGGTTCTGTAATTGGTTAATGAATAAAGCACTGTTGGCTAATACCAAAGCAAGATAGGTGAGATTGGAGACTAGGAGGACAGAGGGAGAAGTAGGGAGGAGATTCAAGATGTAAGATACAAAGAGAGCAGAGTGCTGGCCCCTCACTCTGCTAAGATAAGGCCACATGGAAATACTTAGATTAATAGAAATGGTTTAATATTAAGACACAGCTAACCAATAAGAAATGCTAGTAACAGGCTAACAACTTTATATCTAATACAATGCCTCTGTGTGTTACTTGGGGGCTGGTGCAGCAGTGAGAACAGGAAAACCACTCATAACAGGATGTTTGTCTGAAGCCACCTAAGCAAAGTACCTGCAAAGGGTAGGACAGGGTACCATCTCCCTTTAACTCAAGTTACAGAAGATGGCTGGCTGTCATGGTTTCTGGTAATGGAACATGTGTCCTCTGTAACAACAACCAGTGCTGTTGACTGCTAAGCTATATTTCTAGTCAGCTTCATTATTTAAAATTTATTCTCATGCCTTTTATTTAAACTGTATTTCACAAATTCACCCCTTCATGCCTTTTCTCCATTCCTTCACATATTCTTCCCTTGAAATTCCTTTCTTGTTAAGCATGTATGAATGAATTTGTATGCACAAACATGCCAATAAAACCAATTGAGTACAATTCTGCTGGTTGTTTATATATATATATATGGTTGAGGACTGAACATGTGGTATTGGATATGCAATCAGAGAGCTCCTCCTTTCCAGAGGCTAATACTTTCAGGACTAAGGGTATGGACCCAAAGTGATCTGGGCTACCTTAGTCAAGAATCAGTAAGTATCAAGAATAAGAAAGATGGGGTGGTAATTTGCTTAGCTAACAATTGCTTGTGACAAGGCCCTGAATTCCTAGAGCTTTGGGGAAGACTATGGATACTTTCCTGATCCAGTGACAATCCGCCTTTGTTCTTTGTTCCTCCTACCACACCCAATGAGAGACAGGCCAGCTGCTGGCACCACCCATTTCCTCCAAGAAGACTGAAGAACACTGAAGAAGCTCCACCCACAAAAGGCGGCAATGCTAGCCACTGGGCAATCCTGCCTTGCATCTCAACTGCTGCAAAGGGCTCTAAGGACCGTGGACAAGAGGGCAGTGGAATCGACTTTCTCCACGTTGCTTGGGCCAATGCTAGGTAAGTCTTCCAAAAGCTCCTAATCCACAGGTTTCATGCCATCAGCAGAAGGCAGACATCCTTAAAGCCTCTGACTTCAACAACTGTGGAGGACCTGGGGTGGCTGTCCATACTGCCAGCTAGTAAGTCCCTGTTACTCTAATCATTCAGGTAAAATATTATCCTTCTCAAGAACTCTGATGCTTTTGACGGATGGTAGCTTTGTCAGCTTAAAGCAGCAGCCAAGGCTCCAAGTGTTACAAAACAGATTTCAAAAATGGAAATCTTAAGGTTGCTACTGTTTATAGACTTAACATTAATCAATAAAGTTTTAACAGTATTAAACACCATACTATGCCACTATATGATCAGAACTATGTATAAACTTACAATTAAGGTGCTTTTCATTGTGCTAAAAATTTGCCAGTTGTATGTGTTAATTCTTTCAGCCAAATCATTTATAACATGAGTATGCTGCTAGTGTGTCTTAATATTTATGTTTTGCAAAATCAAAGGATTCTTTTAAGTTCCAGGGAGCTGAATTGGATCCATTTACAGGTCAGATCCACTCCAAATAATTATTAGTCAACTATTTCCCTGGCCTTGGGACTTCCTGACCTTGTCCTGGGACCTCCTTGGGAGCCCCTCCCCCACCTTACTTCTCCCATTAAGTACTTAGACCTAATATACAAAAACTTAACCTTGTTCTCTGCTCTGCTAACATCTTGTCAGATCTCAAAGAGATGCCAGAGCTGCATACTGTCCGAACTCTGATGAAACAACCAGCTACCAGGACATGGCAACATCCCAGCTTTCTTGGATCCCCCAAAGATGATCTAAGCCCCCAAGTCAGCAGGAAGTAGTCTCGAGAACTCAATGTCTTTATTCCCTAACCTGCCACGCCCAACCCCCACCATTTTAATAACAATAAGAGGTAGAAATGTCAGGAACTAGCAGCCAGCTGCCCCCCCCTTGCCCACGACAATGGGCGGGATGCTCGTGGCCATGTCATTGCTATGTCAGCCTAACCTGGTGGCTCAAAATTTACCTGGCTGCCAGAGGACTCAGTTATGCATGCGCAAGCCACCCTTTTAAAGCAAGCACGCAAAGGGTGCCTCTCACTCTTGCTCTCCCTCTTGGTCTCCCTCTCTGGCCTCTGTCTCTCTCTCTCCTGCTTTCGGTTGGCCACCAGCTACCCCTCTTTCTCTCCCTTCTCTCAATAAACTCCACATGGGCACTGAGTCTCATATTTGTGTTTCTTAGGCATTAGCTGCAGCAAAAGCACAACATTAGTGCCGAAACCCAGGCAGGCTCTCCTTGAGGGTCACTGGCAGCTGTCTGCTGGTGGGCAGCCAGCCAGAGATACTTGAGATCCTGTTTCTGATACCAGGGGTTGCCTCAATCCCCGTTCACTGGAAATACCACCCCACACTGGCTTCAATTAGGTAAGGTACCCTTTTAAATTTTAACCCATTTCCTTAAGGTCGGGTACATTCCTCAAGGGTGGAAGACATACTGCCTAGGGCGGTATATCTACTCCGCTCTTGGACTGCTGAGTCCTTCCGGCCTCTGTTGGTCCTGGCAACATTTTCGGGCTGATGGGCTTCGAATAACGCTCTGCCATTCTCGCTTATGGTGTGGCCACACTCTTGAATTCCAAGACTGCATGGTCACTTTCTCTCCACCCATTGGGAATAAACCGGCCAAGAAAATACACCCCACCACTCCACTGGGATGCCTGATAGAAAATTTAAAGCCCTTTCACTTAATGCCACTTGTAAATGCACCCAGACTTATTTACTTTTGTACTGAAAAGTAACCTAGATTCCCCTAGAAAATAATTCAAATTGGCCACACAAACAGCTCTCTAGATCCCAATATTTTACGGGATGTTTCAAATTACTGCCAGCGAACAGATCGATGGAAGGAGTTTTTTCTATATCTCTGCTAAACATTCTGCTAAACAATCTTTCCCTAAATTTGTTTCGGTTCTCTTCCCACCACACTCAAATTCCCTCCACCCCTGCCCCAGCTGCAACCTGTCTCAGCGCAGTGGGCTGAGCTGAGGCAGCATCTGCTCGAGACAAAATTACATCTCACAACTTTATGATTTCTGCCAGCTGTTGGGAATATGTTTATGGAAGCCACCATCTTGACCGTGTGGCCTAGCTTTACCCATCATGGTTCTTCTATCTGCTTCATCAGCCATCTAGGCAGAAGGAGTCTAGCGAGCTTCTGCCGCCAACAAAACCTGTAATTCATTTACCTTTTGCCTTTTATTCTTTGTCTGTAATATCTTTTTTCTCTGACTATGTTATACATAGCTTCACACTCTAGTCCTTCTCAATTTACCCAGTCCTGTATAATATATCTGTACACTTGATTTCAACTTAACTTTATGTAAATGTAAGTTAACTTCATACAACTTAAATTCAACTGTTCTAAGTCTCAAATATTTCTAAATTATTATGTATCTTTAAATGGTGGTAAACATTTAAGGTTATAAATGTCTATTTCAAGCTAAGAAAATATTTATGCCAACCAGTCTTTCCTATAAGCTGTACATAAATGTTAAGCCTCTATTATCAAAGGGAGTATTTCTCTACCTCTTTGTCCTTTACAGTTATATGTCTAACCTACTAAGTTAAAACCATTTACAGTCAGGCTGCATGGCTCTGAGTAAAACATCCCCCCACAGACTCTCAGCTTAGATCCAGTTTTCCAGATAAATTAATTAATTACAGGGATAAAGCTAGGATAAAGCCTAGCCACCTATGTGCTTAAGGCAAGTAACTAAAGAATATTTTGTATACTAAAGTATGCTAAATAGTCAGACAGCCCTAAAATGCTCAGAGATCTAGAGAATATGGCATTTAAAATATTTCATTAAAAAGCTTTTATAACAGAGAGACAGGCCAGTTGCTGGCACCACCCATTTTCTCCAAGAAGAGTGATAGACACTGAAGAAGCCACCCACAAAAGTGAACTAGCCACTGAAAAATCCTGCCTTGCATCTCAACTGCCGCAAAGGGCACTAAGAAATGTGGACAAAAGGGCAGTGGAGTCGATCTTCTCCACGTTGCTTGGGCCAATGCTAGGTAAGTATTCCAAAAGCTCCTAATCCACAGGTCTCATGCTATCAGTGCAAGGCAGATGTCTTTAAAGCCTCTAAGTTCAACAACTGTGGAGGACCTCAGGGTGGCTGTCCATGCTGCCAGCTAGTAAGTCCCTGTTACTCCCTAATCATTCAGGTAAAATTTTATCCATCTCAAGAACTCTGATGTTTTTGATGACTGGTAGCTTTGTCAGCTTACAGCAGCATCCAAGGCTCCGATTGTTACAAAACAGATTTCAAAAATGGAAATCTTAAGGTTGCTAGTATTCATAGCCTTAACATTAATCAATAAAGTTTTAATAAGCTATTAATCCAATTCTGAGGGAGTACTGAACACCATACTATGCCATTAGTCGATCATAACTTTAACTATAAGCTCACAATTAAGGTTCTTTTCATTGTGCTAAGAATTTGCCAGTTGTGTTCATTCTTTCAGCTAAATCACATTAACATGAGTATGCTGATAAAGTGTCTAATATTTATGTTTCACAAACCCAAAGAGTCTTTGGGTTCCAGGGAGCAGAATTGGATCCATTTACAGGTCAGATTCACTCCAAATAATTATTACTCAACTTTTTCTTGGCCGTGTGACTTCCTAACCTGGTCCTGGGACCCCCTTGGAAGCCCCTCCCCCACTTTACTTCTCCCATTAAGTACTAAGACCTAAGAGACAGAAACTTAACCTTGTCCTCTGCTCTGCTAACATCTTGTCAGGTCTCAAAGAGATGCCAGAGCTCCATACAGTCAGGACTGCGATGAAACAACCAGCTACCAGGATGTGTCAGTACCCCAGCTTTCTCGGATCCCCCAAAGATGGTCTATGACCCCAAGTCAGCAGGAAGATGTCTTGAAAACTCAAAGTCCTTATTCCCTTCCCTGCCATGCAAAACTCCCACCTTATTAATAACAATAAGAGGTTGGAATGTTAGGAACTAGCAGCCAGCTGACCCCTGCCCCCAACGATGGTCGGGACACTTATGGCCTTGTCATGGCTATGTCAAGCTTTACCTAGCTGCCAGAAGACTCACTTATGCATGTGCAAGTCCCCCTTTAAAAGCAAGCACACCCCTCTCTCTGGTGTCTCTCTCTCTCTGCTCCCCTCTTGATCTCTGTTTCTCTCTCTCTCTGCAGCAATGATATAATACTAAAAATAACAATAGCAATAAAAATAATGGTAATAATAATAATAGCAGCAATGATATAATACTAAAAAGAACGATAACAATAATAATAATAGTAATAATAATAACAATATTATTGTAAGACCCTCAGAATGAGGAGTCTTCCAGGTTCGGTCGATACCCCAAGTACTCAATGTCCAGTCCAGTTGCTGCAAAACGCAAGAGGCTTTAATGAACAGGAAACGTTTGCACAAATGGGCTCCTACAGCATGCAGGCTAGAGAGAAGCCCTCTCCCCTGGGCCCAGGTGTTTTTAAAGGCAAACCCACAAGCTTAGGGAGGGGGTGGGACCCTCTGTCCATTGAGTTCATGACCCTTGGAGGCCTGATGGTCTGCTATTAGGGTCAGCAGACCTTAGGGCCTCAGGGTGTGCTAATTAATCTTGTCTGGGCAAACCAGAGTTACAGCTATCTCTTTGTTTCCTAAGGACCCTATTTACCACCTGTTGACTCACAGGAAAGGAGGGGCAGAAAGGAGGGGCAGTGTGAATTCTTGTCATCTCAGGGCATGGTGAGATGAAGCTAGCAAATTCCAAGGAACAGATATTGGTTAGCTTTCCAGGTAAGACTGTCCTTCATTTAACTTCACTTTTTGGTCTTTCACTATTAATATTAATAACAATAAGCGGTTTTTAACACTGGAAATTCTGGGGCACAAAAGCAGGACGAGGACTTGGGGAATGCTGGGAAATGGAGTCCTGGCCGCTCAGAGCGCAAAACCGGAAGTCCCTTGCAGAAAAGCAGGACGTGCCTACACATGATGCTGGGAAATGGAGACCTCGATCCTCGGAGCACGGAAGAAGTTTAGGAACTTAAAAGATGGAAACAAGCCTGGTTCATGATGGTAACTGTAGTTCGGAGGCCTTGAAGTCCAGAATCGGAAGTCCAAGGGTGAAAAGAAAGAAGTGGCCACACAGCATGCTGGGAACTGCAATCCCGGACCCTCAAAGATTGCAACCGGAAGTCCGTTGGTAGAAAAGCAGGAAGCAGCCTCAAAGCATCCTGAGAAATGCAGTCCTGGACCGCCAAAGATGAAAACAAGTCCCTGGGCAGAGAAGCAGGAAGCGGCCGCAGAGGATGCTGGGAAATGCAATCCCTGGCCTGAACGTCCAAACCCAGAAGTCTCTGGGCAGCATCCACGAACTAAAACCAGAAGTTTCATGCTGAAAAATCAGGAAGCCACAGCAGAGCACCTTGGGAAATGCAGTCCCATTCCGCAACACATGAAAACTGGAAGTCCCTGGGCATATAGGCAGGAAACGACCCCACAGGATGCTAGTTGCATTTCCTTTGCAGTCCCTGGCCTGAACGTCCAAACCCGGAAGTCTCTGGGCAGCAAAGCAGAGAGCGAACGCATAGGATGCTGGGTAATGCAGTCCTGGCCACAGCAGTTACAAAAGTTCCTGATGGCCTCGGCTAAGGTCGGCTTTGGCTGCAATCTGCGAGCGGAAGTCCTGCCCCACCCACGATGATTGGCATGAGTCTCCGCTGCCGGGTTTCCCTTGCCAGGAAGTCCTGCCGGCTTGGCCCCCCCCCCATTCTCCACCTATGAAGATGGCAGACATGGCCCCCGCCCAGTCGCCCTGAACTCCTCCTGGCAGGGGGAGGGGCCTGCAGTGATTGACAGAGAGGGGCGTAGCCTGCAGTGATTGACAGCAGAAGGATCAGGAGGGGGGAGACCTGGCCAAGGTCTGTGATTTCACTGGGGCCACACCCTGCATCCCCAGGGGTTTTTACTGTCATGATCTGCACTGCCACGAACCGCCAGGGCTGCTGCCCTGTGGGCCCTAGCATTGCTGTTTGTTGACCTCAGAGTGTGGTAGAGACTCCTGCCATGCCCACCTGGGGACGAAGATGGTGAGGGGGGAGGGAGGGAGGGAGGGAGGGCACTTACTGCTCCCGGTCACCATTTCCTGTGAGTACACCGTCCTGACCAAGACCTGTCCGCCACAGAGGCCACACCCATACTTCGGCCACACACTCGGGGGCCCGCCCGTCCTGAATCTGTGCTTCCAGCTCTTGCACCTCCTTACCTGGGAGCTGCCTTGACCTGGCTGGAGGACAGGAAGGAGGGGCTGGCACTGCTGTAGGTGAGGGTAAGGCCCAGAGAGGGTCATTGACTGTGACCTTGGACCTGTAGGGGGCAGGCGAGCTTGGGCAGGGCTGCAACTAATGGGTGGGCCTGATGCTGAGCAGTGTGGATCAACTTAAAACCCTGTCGCCCATTTAAATATGTAAATGAGACTGAAGTGTTATGCAAAGGAAGCAGTAGTAATTGAGATTATGCAAATGAGCACGGTGCAAGCAAATCTGTGAGACTGATTGGGGCTCACATTTGAATATGCAAATGAGAAAACCCGAGTTGTGGGAATGCACTTTAATATGCAAATTTATGGTGCTTTACATGCTTTTGCTATGCAAATGAATGCAAGTTATCCCATCTGTTTGGGATTTTGACATGCACATATATGCAGGTTATCTCATTTGGAGGTGTGGCTATGCAAATTAACCACTATGCAAATTAAAAGTACTGGCAGTTTCTGTACTTTCTTGTTGTCTTCTGAGTCTCCAGGCAGCATTTGAATATGCAAATCAGAGTGCTGGCAGGGGATGGGGCCTCCCCTGACCCTGCACCCAATGTCACCTGTCCATGTCCATCACAGGCATCTGATGGCAAAGCTGCTCCCTCCAATCCTGCTCATGCTCAACTTTATATAGAAATACAAAAGACACAAGACAGCCAAAACAACCCTGTGCAATAAACTTAAGGAGGCATCACAATCCCAAATGTCAAGCTCTATTACAGAACTATAGTCCTGAAAACAGTTGGTATTGGCACAAAAATACACAGAAGACCAATGGAATCAAATTGAAAACCTTGATATTAACCCACACACCTATGAAAACCTCATTTTTAACAAAGAAGCTGAAGTTATACAATGCGAAAAAAGAAAGCCTCTTCAAAAATTTGTGCTGATATAACTGGATGGTGGTGTGTAGAAGACTAGAGATAGAGCAATGTCTATTGCCATGCAAAAACTTAAGTCGAAATGGATCAAAGACATCAACATATATCCAGCCACACTGAACCACATAGAAAAGAAAGTAGGAGGTACACTTGGATGAATTGTTACAAGAGACCACTTCTTGAACATAATACCAGTTGCATAAAAAGTGAGAGCCACAATTAATAACTGGGGACTCCTGAAACTAAGAAGCTAATGTAAGGCAAAGGACACAGTCAACAAGACATAACAGCAGCCCACAGAGTGGAAAAAAAATCTTCACCAACCCCACATATGACAGAGGACTGATCTCCAAAATCAAAGATCTTGGGAAATTAGTCACCAAAACACCAAATAACCCTATTAAAAACTGGGGTCCAGAAATGAATAGAGAATTCTCAATAGAGGAATCAAAAATGGTGGAAAGACACTTAAGAATGTGCTCAACACGCTTTGTCATCAGGGAAATGCAAACCAAAACAACTCTTCGATACCATGTTACTTATGCGAGATGACTAAAATCTAAAACATGAATGACAGCTTATGCTGGAGAGGATGTGGATAAAGGGGAACACCCCTCCATAGCTAGTGGCAGTGCAAATATGTACAGCCAATTTGGAGATACCCATATTCCGGAAGAACCACCATACTGATCTCCAAAATGGCTGTACATATTTGCACTCCCATCATATGTGGAGGAGTGTCCATTTCTCTCCACATCCTCTGCAAGATAAGCTGTCATTGGTGTTTCTAATTTTAGCCCTTCTGACAAGAATAAGATGGTATCTCAGAGCTGTTTTGATTTTCATTACCCTAATGGCTGAGGATGATGAGCACTCTCTTAAATGTCTTTCAGCCAATTTGGATTCCTCTATTGAGAAGTCTCTATTCAGTTGTGTACCCCAGTTTTTTTTAAAATAGAGTTATGTGGTGTTTATGTGATTAGTTTCCTCAATTCTTTGTATTATTCTAAAATCGAGAACAAGACAAGTTTGCCAATTCTCTCCACATCTCTTCAATATTGTACTTGCAGTTGTAGCTAGAGCAATAAAACAACAAAAGGATTTCAAGGAGATACAAATTGGAAAAATTAGTCAATCTTTCAGTATTTGCAAATGATATGATAGTTTTCAAAAGTGTCTTGAAAAACTATACCAGAGAAGTCCTATGGCTGATAAACACCTTAAGCCAATTAGCAGGATACAAGATTAACTAAAAAAATCCATAGCTCTACTATATACAGACATTAAAAATACTGAGAAAAAAATCAAAGAAACATTACCCTTTACAATAGCCACAAACAACATAAAATATCGTGGGGTAATTCTAACTAAACAAGTGAAATATCTATATAGTAAGAATTTTGTGTCTTTAAAGAAAGAATTTAAAGAAAACACCAGAAAATAGAAAGATCTCCCATGCTCTTGGATAGGTAGGATAAACATACTAAAAATAGCAATCTTGCCAAAAGCAATCCAGACATTCAAAGCAATTGACATCAAAATCCCAGCTCACATCTTCACTGACTATAAAAGATAATACTCAACTTTATATGAAAATAAAAAAGACCCAGAATAGCCAAAACAACCCTATAAAATAAAGGAACTTTAGCAGGCATCACCATTCCTGACTTCAAATTCTACTATAGAGCTATAGTCCTGAAAACAGTTTGGTATTGACATAAAAGTAGACAGTCCAATGGAATGGAATTGAAATACTGATATTAAATCCCTCACATATGAACACCTGATTTTTTATTAAACAGCTAACAGTGTACACTGGGAGGAGGAAAACACCTTCAACAAATGGTGCTGGCACAACAGGGTGGTAGTATGTAAAAGGCTACAGACTCATGTCTATCCCCATGCATAAAACTTAAGTCCCAATGGATCAAAGACCTCAACATAAGTCCAGCTGCAGTGAACCTCGTAGAAGAGTACATGGTAGGTATTCTTGAAGGAAATGGTACAGGAGACTGCTTCCTGAACATAGCACCAGTAGCACAGACACCGAGATTGACAATTTATAAATGGGACCTGCTGGTACTAAGAAGCTTCTGTAAGGCAATGGCCATAGTTGACAAAAATAAAAAGGTAGCCTACAGACTGGGAAAAGATCTTCACCAACCCTACATCTGACAGAGGGCTGATGTCCAAAACACACAAAGAATATAAAGTTTCTTCATCTTGTTTTCCCAAAGTGAACAGCACCCCATGGCCAATGACTATGTGTAGTATGTAGGTGAGTAATTAATTTTTTGACAAAAGATACACAAAGAGAAATATAAAAAAACCACACACTTTAAATTTTCCCCCAATGCACAATGCAAAGAAAAATGACAACTCTGGTCACAAAAGTCACTCTCACAGAGATTCCTTGTCACAAGTAACCACAGCTGTAAGAGTATGGTTTTTCCACCCACCGCCCGGTCTTCTCCCGCCGCCGCAGCGCCAGCCACAAATAACACAGGGAGACTCTGTATTTGATATTATACTGATGGTCAGGTGCTAGTTTCTTATCGGCTAGCTCTGTCTTAATTATTAACCCATTTCTGCTGATCTATGTATTTCTCTTACCGGGGAGCCGGCCAGCAAACTGCTTTCTCCAGACTCTCCATCTTGGCTCTTCCTTTCTACTTTCTCTTTCCTCCTTGTCTCTTAGTCCCTCCTATCTCCTTTCCTATTGGCCAACAGTGCTTTATTCATTAATCAGTATGAGAAACATATACAGAATAACATTTCCCATCACAGAGCAGATAGTTTTCCATAGATTACCAGTAATTTTCTAATTTTGGTTGGGAAATTATTTTAATACCATAAAATAATTCTCTGCATTCTTAATTAATTTAACTATAGAAGAAATATTATTATTGGTGAGGTTTTTTTCAATATTCCACAAAAGTATCTTATTTTCTGATGTGAAGACATCCTCATCTCCCACTGTAACAAACATAATCCATGAAACCTTTTCTTCTTGACAACTAATCTCCATGCATGTCTAACTTCTTTGTGTTATCACCATTATCACCAGTAATAATGTCATTCAGATGACTTATAGCTGTTGTCCACATTGTTTTCTTTATTTTTTCATATTTTTATTAAAATAAGAAACAATACAATCTTATTTTACATATCAATCTGAGTTCTTTATACCTACCATTTGTCCATGTTGCCCAGTGACACCTATATCATTCCTCCTTTTCTCCATAGAAAGGGCAAGGCTTTCTGTGGGGCACTCTTCCAGGACTTTCACATCATTTCTTGCAGGTCATATGGCCTCCACCATGGGTAGAGGCAAAGAAAATTTTCCTGTATGAGGAATGGGCTTCCATTATCTATTCATGCAGTAGGTATAAATGGTGTTCCTTTACCAGAGGCCCTATAGGCTGCTGAGGCCTCCTATATGCAGGAAGACCATTTCTGTCCTTTGCTGGTTTCTAAGTAGTCAATCTGGTTTCCATGCACTTCCCCTTGTTCACATCAGAAATTTCTATGGCTTTCGTCGGATGGTCTTGATCTGTTTGCTCATCACTCCTCCCTCTCTACAACTGGATTCCAGGAAGTAGGCTCAATGCTTATCAGTAGGTTCCAAATGAAATGAATGCTATGTATTTGAAAACATGATTGAGAGCAGTAGATTTGTTTCCAGATAGTTGGTAATACTAGGTGTTGCTGGTCCAAATTAGAGCAGAAAATTATATCTTGTACAGAAATGTTGAGTTTTGGTATCCTTTTATCACAGCAGCCAGAACAGAAAGTATGACATCTCCTTGATGAGAAGGAAACATTAGGGAAGCTTGGACAGAGATTGGGGATATAGAGTAGTCTAAAGGAGAAGGTTAAAACTTTTGGGCAATGGTAACACTCGCATCCTTGATATGATGTGTGTATTCCTAATGTGCAGAAAGGCATACCTCCATGGGCATTGTGGTATATCAGAGACCTATTTGGCTAATAGAATTTCAGAACTCTTGGAATTAAGGGGACTTCCTCAGTACAAGTTCATTAGAGAGGAGTTATTGCAGAATTTAGAATTGGGTAAAGGAGTAGAGGTTTAGGAACCTTTTTTACAGGAATTTCTCACAAGTCCTTCAGAATTAGTGGAAGACCAGGGCGTTCGAATAGGTTCATCCCTTTGGGGCCATTACAGAAAGCCTTTCTCTAGTCAGCCAACAAATGTACAGACAACCATGGGGAAGTGTTGGCCTGATTCACAAAAGCATTTGGCTTATTGGTAGTAGTGCACAGAGAATACCAGTTTCAATACGTCATAGGTGTTCTTCCTCTGGCCTTTCCAAAGAAAATATATCCATTGGCACCAAGCTCCAAAGATGGGAACCAAACAAGCTTTAAGGCCAAGACTTGCCAGAGTTGGGTCTCTAGGCCTGCAGCATTGGATGGATTCCAGGTGTTTGGGAAGGTGCAGTGTGGTGAGGTGAATGGGGTCACAGACCTCAAAGGGTCCTCTACTTCATAGTCCCTAGACAGTCAGATTTGGGTACCTGCCAGCCCTGTGAAAGTCAAGATTTTGCTCCTTGTGAGAGCACAGAGGGGCTCAATGTTAAATCCTCAGAAATCTCACACCAATCTGAATCATAATGGAGAAGCTTCAGAACCCAAATCATGGCCTTGGGTGCTAGTGGCTAAGTGTTCACCCAGCCTTGTCTGACAGCCACCCCAAAACCTTCAGAAATCCAGCAGCTATCTGTAAGGAGTAAGGTTTTTCCTCCTCCTGCTGGTCTTGTCCTGCCACCGTGCCAGCCCCAATTAACACACAGAGACTCTGTATTTGATATAATACTATTGGCCAATTACTTGTCTCTTATTGGCTAGCTCTGTCTTAAGTATTAACCCATTTCTGTTAACCTAAGTGTTTACACGTAGTTTCACCTTACCGGGGAGTGGGGCAGGCATCATATCTCCCCAGCCTCTCCATGTTGACCCCTCCTTACTACTTTCTCTTTTCTACTTGTCTCCTAGTCCCGCCTATCTTGCTTTCCTATTGTCCAACAGCTATCTACTTGAACCTGGCCACCAATTTGACCACTCCAACTGTTAGGCCTGCTTTAGGTCTGCTGCAATCTTGCTCCTAACCAAAACAATGCAGCCATGTCAAGTCAGCCAGCCAAGTAGCAGCCTCTCAGGCTGACCCAGTGCTGGAAGGGCAGTGAGATGGTGGTGTCACTGAGCTCAGGGCACAGGAGATGGGCAGATGAAACAGTTGTGAGGACAAGCCACATCAATAGGGTCTTATTCCAAGCACTGGCATAACACCTGGCAGAAGGTCAGATTAGTATGGACACAAGTCAAAGAGTAGACAACTGTGTGCACTTATGAGGAGTTGATATTTCAGGGACAACATTCCCATAGGTCTGATATTTAGAAGATAAAGTGGAAAGCCAGTGGGACCCTTGATACTACAGCCAAAGTTACCCCTCCCTCTGAGTTAAGGTGGAAGCTGTACTACATGATATGCATCAGGGGCCACCAAGGGGAAGGTGACATCCATGACCCCTTCCGAGGAAGCAGTCCTGCTCCCCAGTTTCCTAGATGTTGATACAATGAAACATCAAAAGAATAAACATTACATCTAACCTGCCCCTTTGCCAACCAGGGCCTGCACCCAAACCACAAACCTCATCACCTCCTAAGCATCACAAGGCAACCAATTTGAGCTACCTCCAGCACTCTCACAGTCTATCTCCAGCCCACAGCCTTGCACCACCACCACTAACCAGGAAACATTCAGGAAATTTGTCTTTCATTTCTCCAAGTCTGAAAGTCTCCCTCGAGATGGAATTTTTTGAGTCATTGACCTATAGATTAGCCCTCAATGGACTCAGGGGTTTCTGAAGAGATTGAAGTGGAATGAGGAAAGGTAACACAGAAACTGAGGTAGAATAAGCAATTCTTGCTTTGCACACCATGTTAACTGCAGAACAAACTCACCTCTGTCCTTCTCAGTGACTTCACAAAACGATCCAGGAGTCATCACAGGAAACCCTCATGGGGCCTTAACCATTTTCCCCCAGGGTTCCACACCCATGTAACAGAAACCACTGTGGGTTTTCATGAGATACGTGAATCTCCCTGGAATCAATGATATGACTCTGACTAAAACTTTGCGGGTTGAATCTCTTCAGAGTATTGGGAGCAGGGAGCCCTGTGAAAAAACATCTTTTTAGTCAACTTCAATGAGCTTTTTGTGCATCCTTGGAAAGACTACAGTTCTTGGAGACATTTAACAATTTATATTTTACTTTATGTGATGTGATGGAAAAATTAAAAATTAGGGTTAATGGCAAGAAGGAAAAACTACAAAGAACAAGAATCACTTCTAGTGGATAACTTCCTGATTTCAGAGTACAGACCCCACATGTTATTTTCATGAGATACAGGAAAAAAAAAAGAAAAAGAAAACCTTGCAGTTGTTCTAATCAACCTTGATGCCCTTGCAATCAAACTTTGTACTCTATGAAATGCTGTAACCTTGAAAACCCTATGAGCTGAGACTAGGGATGTCAAGCCTCCATTTCACTTTTGTTGCTAGGTAACTTAGCCTTCCAATAGAGTGAACTCCCAGACTGTTTTGTTCTTCCCAATTAAAACCTTTTGCTTTCACATTTGGGAATAACTTCATTGGACTTGAGGAAACCCGGGAGGTACAAAGTTTGTGGGCTCATCCCAGATTTCCTCCAACCACCCAGGACCTTTAATGCTGAAAGATTGAAATAGAGAAAGTAAAGACAACAAAAACCAGAGGAATGCTGGAAATAGAAAAACTGCGCAAAAATTGTGAACTACAGACACAAAATGACCAACAGAAAAAAAGAGATGAAAGAGAGAATCTCAGGCATGGAAGATAAACTAGAGGAAATAGATTCATTTACCAAAGAAAATCATAAATTCAACAAATCCTTAACGCAAAACATCCAAGAAATCTGGGACACCATGAAAAGGCCAAACCTAAGTATAATAGGCAGCGAGGAAGGTGAGGAAGACCAGCTCAAAGGTGTCAAAAACATACTAAACAAAATCATCAAGGACAACTTTCCCAACATGAAGAAGGACATGCACATGAAAGTACAAGAAGTATACTGAACACCAATTAGGCTGGATCAAAGTAAAAAAAAAAAAAAAAAAAAAAAAAAAACAAGCCTAGAAATATAATAAGGAAAACACCTAAAACACAGAATAAAGAATACTAAGTGCAACAAAGGAGAAAGGACAGGTAACATATAAAGGCAAACCGATCAAAATTACAAATGACTTTTCCATGGAATCCCTCAAGGCCAAAAGGTCCTGGATAGATGTTCTACAAATACTAAGAGTCCACAGAAGCTAGACCAGGCAATTATACCCAGCAAAACACTCAATCATTATAGATGGAGAAAACAAGATATTTAATGACAAAGACAGATTTTTTTCCAATACTTACCTACAAATCCAGCACTACAGAAAGTTTTGGAAGGAAAACTCCCAACCACAGAAGTTAACTATGCACACAAAATGTAGGCAACAGATAATCTCCCTATACAAGAAACAAGGGTGATAGAGGTCAAATATATTCACAATACCACTGCCAACATCAAATCTAAAACAAACAAGCATCAAAAATCAATGGCCCTTACTCACCCCAAATATTAATGGTCTTAACTCACCTATAAAAAGACACAGGCTAACAGAATGGATACGAAGGAAGAATGCAGTCTTCTGCTACATACATGAAACACATCTAAGTTTCAAAGATAGACATTACTTCAGGGTAAAAGGTTGGGGAATATCTTCCAATCAAATGTACACAAGAAGCAAGCAGGAATGGCTATCCTAATATCTAACAAGTTAGACTTCAAACCAAAATTAATCAAAAGAGATGAGGATGCTCATTCAGTATTCATTGCAGGAGAAATCCTTCAACACAAAGTCTCAATTCTGAAAATTTATGCCCGAAATACAAAAGAACCCAGAGCAAACCAACTGCCAACATCAAACTGAAAGGAGAGAAGCTTAAGGTGATTCCTCTAAAATCACGAACAAGACAAGGCTGCACTCTCTCTCAATATCTCTTCAATATTGTACGTGAAGTTCTAGCTAAAGCTATAAGACAAGAAAAGGAGATAAAAGGGATCCATATTGGGAAGGAAGAAGTCAAACTATAACTATTTGAAGATGATATGATAGCTTAATAAGCAACCCAATAAACTCTACCAAGGAACTCCAATAGCTGATAAACACCTTCAGCAAACTAGCAGGGTACAAGATAAACTCAAAATAATCAGTAGCCCTACTTTTTTCAGACAACAATGAGATTGAGAAAGAAATCAGAGAAACATAATACTTTACAACAGCCAGAAAGAACATAAAGTATCTTGGAGCAACACTTCCCAAACAAATGAAAGACCTATATAATAAAAATTTGTGGCTCTAAAGAAAGAAATTAAAGGAGATACCAGAATATGGAAAGATCTCCCATGCTCTTGAATAGGTAGGATAAATATAGTAAAAATGACAATCTTGTCAAAAGCAATCTAGAGATTCAATGCAATCTCCATTAAAAACCCACAACAATTCATCACTGAGCTTGAAAGGATAATAATCAACTTTTTATTGAAAAACAAAAGACCCAGCATAGCCAAAACAGCCCTGTACAATAAAAGAACTTCAAAGGCATCACCATCCCTAACTTTAAGCTCTACTACAGAGCTATACTCCTGAAAACAGCCTGGAATTGCCACAAAAACAAAACAAAACAAAACAAACAAACAAAAAAAAACCAAACAAACAACAACAACAACAAAAAAAAAACAGGTAGAACATGGAATGGATTTCAAAAACCTGATACAAACCCACATAGGTATGAACACCTGATTTTCTACAAAACATATAAAACAATACAATGGGATGAGGAAATCATCTTCAACAAATGGTGCTGGCACATTTGGATGATGGTGTTTAGAAGACTGCAGATAGACCCAAGTCTGTAGTCATACACAAAACTATGGTCAAAATGGGTCAAAGATCTCAACATCAATCCAACCTCACTGAACCACTTAGAAGAGAATGTAGGAGGTACCCTTGAACAAATTGGTATAGGAGACTACTTCCTGAACATAACTCCAGGGGCACAGACTCTGAGAGAAACAATTAATAAATGGGACCTCTTCAAACTTAGAAGGTTCTGTAAGGCAAGGACACAGTGGAAAGACAAAATGGCAGCCCACAGACTGGGAAAAGATTTTATGTAAGGAGTAAGGTTTTTCTGCCTGCCACGGGTCTGGTCCTGCCATCACGCCAGCCCCAATTAACACACACAGATTCTATATTTGACATAATGCTATTGGCCTGGTACTAGTTTCTTATCTTCTAGCTCTGTCTTAAGTATTAACCCATTTCTGCTGATCTATATACGTTCATGTGGTCTTCTTACTGAGAAGCATACCGGCATTCTGCTTTCTCCAGACTCTCCATTCTGACTCCTCCTTCCAACTTCCTCTTTCCTCCTTGTCTCTTAGTCCCTCCTATCTTCCTTTCCTATTGCCCAATATTTACAGAATGGCATCTCCCATCAATTTTCAACAATACTACATCAGACAATGGGCTGATCTCCAAAATATACAAACAACTCAAAAAACTAATCAACAAAACACCAAACAACCATATTAAAAAATGGGGTACAGACCAGCAGAGAAACTACGATACAAGGTGTATTCTATGAGATTCATATAAAGACAATCACAGAACCAGGAATGGACAAGTCCCCCAGACCTCAGGGGAAGTGTTGGGGGGCAGCAAATGGAGAGAGTAGTAGGAGAAAACGAGGGGGAGGAAAGGAAAACATGTGCGACCAGGAAGATTGAGACTGGTTAGGAATAGCAGACAGGAAAGAGAGACACAAAGAGAGAGAGAGAACATAAAAGAGGGAGCCAATATTGGTTTGGAGATAAAATCGAACACAAAGAAAGGTCTAGAGAACTACAAGACATCTCCCAACTAACAATTTGAGCTTCCGTGGAAAGGCTACCATAAATGCCATTCCCAGAGAGTGAGATCAACCACTAACTTATCCATGGAGCCCTCAATTAATGCCTGTTGGAAACAGGAGCAAAGACCCATACATAAACACTAAGTCGAAGTAGAACCCAGATGCATGTCGAGAGGACAAGACCAGGTGGCAGAAACACATAGAGACAGCTTACCTGAACAAGGAGCAGATAACAGGCCACCAGACTGATAGCTGGGAAGCCAGCATGGGACTGAATCAGGCCCCTCTGAATATGGGTCTCAGCCAGAAGGACTGAGCAGTCTAAGGAACATCAGACAGTGGAGCCAGGATGTATCCCTGGTACACAAAAGGACTTTGCGAACACATTCCCCATGGAGGGATAACTGCCTTAATCTAGAGACAGGAGAAAGGCCCTAGTCCCTCCTTCACATGACCTGTCAGATCTACATGACCCCAACTGGATGGCATTCCCCTACATATGGAATTGGGGTGGGGGGATGGGAGGGGAGGGTGGTTAGAGTGCATGTGAGAGGGCAGAGAGAGTAAAAGGGAGGGAAGGAGGGAGGGGGAAGGAAGAAAGAGAGGCAGGGAGGGAGAGGGAACTGGGATCGACATGTAAAATAATAAATTAAATTAAAAAATGCTTTGACTCCAAAATTAAGTTCAAGGACATGTTACTGGGGAAAAGGATTTCTATTATTGTTTCCACAGAAAATGAAAAGATGTGCATTCCTTCCAGACTAATGTAGTTTGATCAAGCCAGACCACCTGATAGAGAATACCAGGTGATCCTACATTCAAAACAGATGGACAAAGCAGCCTTACAGACTACAGGCAGGATTTCTTCATCTTCATAGAATCCCCCATGACAGTGCCTCTTACCAGCAGGAAGTAGTTTGGAAAGAACGACACCCAAATCCCGAAATATTGTCTATAAATGTTTGTTATTATTTAAATGGACTTGGTTATATAAAATGAAAAAAAAAAGAATAGAATCGTTGATTGAAAAAAAATATATAAAATCAAAAATAAAAATGGGGTACAGAACAGAAGAAATAATTCTCAATAGAGGAAACCAAAAAAGCTGAAAAACACTTAAGAAAATGTTCAACATCTTCAGCTATCAGGGAAATGCAAATGAAAACAACTTTGAGATACCATCATACTCCTGCCAGGATGGCTAAAATTAAAAACACCAAATGACAACTTATAACAAAGAAGATGAGGAGAAAGGGAACATTCCTCCACTGCTGGTGGGAGTGCAAACTTGTACAGCCATTTTGGAGATAAGTATGGTGTTTCCTCAGGAAAATGAGAATTAGTCTACCACGAGACCCAGCAATCCCCCCTTAGACATACACCCAAATGATCCATATCCCGGCAACAAAGACATCTGCTCAACTATGTTGATAGCAGAATTATTTTTAATTGCAAGAAACTGGAAACAACCTAGATGATCCTCAGTTGAAGAATGGATAAGAAGATGTGGCACATCTACACAATGGAATGCTTGCTACTCTGCAGAAAAAAAAAAAATAATGGAATTTGAAATTCGCAGGCAAGTGAATGGCTCTTGAAACAACCATCCTAAATGAGGTAACCCGGTCACAAAAAGATGAACATAGGATGTAATCGCTCATATTTGGATTTTAGACCTAGAGCAAAGGATCGCCAGTCTATAATTCACACCACCAGAAGAACTAGGATACAAGGTGTATTCTAAGAGATTCATATAAAGTCGCTCAAAGAAGCTTGATGGGACAAGTCCCCCAGAGCACATGGGAGGTGGGGGTGGTCAATGAATGTAGAGAGAACTAGGAGAAAGTGAAGGGAAGGAGAGGAAAATAATTGCGACCAGGAAGATTGAGTCAGGGTTGGAATACAAGACAGAAGAGAGAGAGATTGAGAGTGAGTGAAAGAGAGAGAGGGAGACAGAAAGAGAGAGAGAGAGAATAAAAGAGGGAGCCAGTATAGGTTTGAAGAGAAAAGTGAATCTAAAGAAAGGTCTAGAGACATACAAGACTGTTGCCAACTAACAATTTGTGCAACTGTGAAAAGGCTACCATAAATGCCCTTCCTGGATAGTGAGATCAACAACTAACTTATTCACCATCATGGGGCCCTTCTATAGTGCTGTTGGAAACAGAAGCAAACACCCAAACCGAAACACTGAGTTTAACTAGAATCCAGATGCAGATGGACAGAACAAGACCAGGTTGTAGAAACACACAGAGACAGCTGACCTGAACAAGGATCAAATAACAGGCACCCAGACTGATAGCTTGGAATCCAGCATGGTACAGACTCAGTCTTCTCTAAATATGGGTCTCAGCCAGAATGACTGAGCAGTCCTAGGGACTGCAGACAGTGGAACCAGGATGTGTTCCTCATGCACAAAAGGACATTGCACACACATCCCCCATGGAGGGTACTCCCTTAACCTAGAAACAGGAGAGAAGCCCTAGTCCCTACTTCAAATGACTTGACAGATCTACATGACTACACATGGATGGCAATGTCATACATTTGGAATTGGGTTGGGAGCTGGGAGCAGAGGGTGGTAACTGTGCATGTGAGGGGGAATAGCGTGTAAATGGGTGGGTGGGAGGGAGGGAGAGGGAAATGGGATCAACATGTGAAATAAAAAATCAATAAGTAAATTAAAAAATAAAATAAATACTCCCAGGCCAGAATCTTACAAGCTGCTGGTAAACAGCACCAGGCTCCTCCTGGTACAGAAGTCCTAAGCCATGCTCATCCAGGATCCATGCTGGGTTTCTGAAGGCCTAGGTGCATTGGGCCACCTGGTGGGCAGTCAGAGAGGAGAGGAGTTCTGAATCCCTGGGGGCTAATGACAGAACCAGCCCCTTGCCCAGCCCTCCTCTCCTCAGGTGGCAGTGACTGTGATCATAGGGAAAGGGGTGAGGGTGAGAGTGGGGAGGAGGAGGATGAGGGGTGTTGGGGAGAAGAACTTTGGTAAAGATTTTTGTGTCCACTAAAAAAAAAATAAAAATAACAAAATATATGGTAATTAGAAGTGATGGCTATGTGCAGACTTGTTACAATCAGTCTGAAGCAAAGAAGACAGAATAAGATAACAGTGGTCTAGTAGACAGGTCAAGTGGCCTGCAGATTTATAGGTCAACGCAACTCATCAAAGCAGAACAGAGACCATCATAAGGAACTTCAGGTGTTATGAGTATGATTCCATTTCTCTGGGCAATAAAAGTAGAACAGGAAAAAGGATTGGCGAGATCCAGAAGAGTTGAAAAGAGATAAAAATAAAATTATAATACTGAAAGATAACATAAAAGAAGATCTGGTGTAACCCACAAAATCCATAAAAGGGGCCAACAGTTAAGAGAGCAGAGGGTGCAGAGAGGCTCAGGGGAAAGCACCATAGCAAGAAGGTAGAGTCAGGAATTAAATAAATAAATAAGATTTCACTTCAAGCATGCATATCTGGGTAAGAGTCACTGATAAGAAAAAACAGAAAGAGAAAAGGAGAGACATTTCTATGCTAGGGATGTCTGAGAAAATCGAGAGAGACTAAAGGTAATGTAAAAAGTTATGGAGGTTCAAAGAAAAGTCGTCAAATGTCGAGAAAGATGTAAACTGTTTCCTGAGGGCTCTCATATCTACAAATACAAACTTAAGATTAGTAATATGAGTTAAAATTTTTGACCATACCAGGTTAATGGTTTAAAAGTTCTGTTTATTTCTCCCAAGAAAAATATATGTACTTGCTAAAAAGTTCTATCAGTGTTTCCTGTTAGAAACCTGTTTATTGCAAGACTAGAGCTAAAACAAAAATGGTTTAAACATTTTTGCTGTCTAATGATAACAGCCCCCAGCTCAAAATTTACTCTGAGCACTGGTCATTAAATTCAGATTATCAGAAAATCAGATGTCCTTTTAATGTAGATGACATTAATTCTGTTTTATGTCGAAAGCTGTTAAACATTGAAACTAGTTAAAATGTTACAATTATAAACACTGGAAATTAACATAAACTTAACAGGCACCAAGGTGACAATGGGTTTAAAGACATAAAGGGTCCGAAAAATATTTGATATTATAAGAAGCCATTACAGGATGTTTAATTGTTTTATAAAAAAGTTTTTAAATGTTTAAATTCAGAAGGTTGCATTATATTTGTGGTTTATTACATTGTTAATATTTGTACTTAAATTAAAGGGCTAAAATTTAAGATCATAACCATAAACTGTATATACTAACCAAAAGTTGAAAAGCTCATTTTTTTTTATGATACAGAGGGCAATCCATCCTTGTTTTTCCCAAATTTGGTAAGCATAAGTTAGTTAGATAAACTGAATCACATAGCTGTTTTATGTTTCCCTAAAAGGAATTTCAAATTAAAATCAGTATTTTTAAAGCTAAAACTGACAATGCAAAGTTCTAGTTTTATGAAATCTGGTAACTATTATAAAATGTTAAGAAACACAAGTTACCAGCCATCCTTATAGATTATCCTTTGGTTATAGTCAAACTAATTATTAATGATTAATAACAGGAATAAAACTCACTCTGTCTCCTATACATATTCTAAAAGTATAAGCTTAAATCAAGTAACTGAAAACCAAGTTGTCTATTAAGATCTACCTAGAAAGACTTCTAATACTACAGAGATCTGTAGAATAAGATATTTAAATATTAACTAAAAAGCTGTAATAATTTCAGACAAAGAATCACAGAATCTAACAATGATGAAATGTCTCTAAAGAACATAGTGGGGCAGCATGGATTGTGATGACACTGACCAGGGAGCAAGATGCTGAAACACAATGCCTGAAGCATGATAGGACCCAGCTCAGACTGTGTAGAGGCTGCAGGGTACTGGAAAATTGTCTGCACCTTTGCCTAGACAAAATAAGTTCAGACTTTTCCAATTCCAGGTTCCACAGGGGGAAAAAAATCTCACATTATGTACTTGGTGAAAAATTTCTCCCCTCAATGCCATAGAAAATTGGTTTTGGGTAAGAATATAAGGAATGGTCCCTGTGGTTTTTTTAATAGATTCAAAAGTAACATATAGTTTATCCTTCTCAGATCTCTAATTCTATTGATGGCTTGGCTAACCAAAACTTTGTGAGCTTGGCAATAAAGGCAGCCTTGATAAGGCTCCTAAATAATGATTTAAAAATATAAAAATATATGTCTTTTTTGAACATTTATTTATTAATTATGCATACAGTGTTCTGCCTGCATACATGTCTGCACACACAAAGAGGATACCACATCACATTACAAATGTTTGTGAGCCACAATGTAGTTGCTGGGGATTGAACTCAGGAATTCTGGAAGAGCAGCCAGTACTCTTAACCTCTGCCACATCTCTCTAGCCCAAGGCATATACTTCTTAAAGATATAAAAAATTAATTTACAATATAAAAATTCAGAGCTTATCTTTTAATCAAGTTCTGATAAGCTAATCTAGCAGGGACTCCCAGCTGTTTAGTCACAAACTCAAAGTTTTATGATTTATATTGGGTGTCATCAAAGTGTAAATATGAAGGGTGTTTCATTAGGCCAAAGGCACCACTGACCAATCTATACATGGATCGCTCTTGACAGAAGAAAAAGATTCTAATCCAAATCTGTAAATTTTGCTAGGACTCAAAGGCATAAGTTCATTCCTGCTGTTTTATAGATACCCAAAACCTACTTTTTCTACAAATTGGATTTCAGCACAGATTGGTGATGATATTATATCTAAAACTTTTATGTCCTTTTATATAACACAGTTCATATAGGCTTCAGAGGATCAAATGTCATAAAGCTTTTATCCACTTTTTACATGTCAAAAGGACTGCAGATAAATACAGCCATCCTGAGGATAGAATTTTCTCCATGGTCTTGCTGTCTTTCTTGATCACCAAAGGTAAGGAACTAAGAGTTCCAATTAAATATATACATTTTAACCTTTGTTCCCAGTTTACACATGTCTCAGATGATTTGTGCTTTTGGCAGATGAGTATCAGTTGCTGACTACAGCCTGCTCCTCTCTAGTGGTCTCCCTACTTACTGTGAACTAGCCCAGCCAAGGTGAATCTTCAACAGTGTCTATAAACTGATGCCTCTGATTAATGGTCCATTTCCTGAATCCCCCTTCCTTTTGTTGGTATTGCCTAGCATTTTAGCCTACTTGCACCTAAGAAAACACTGCAAAATTAAGCAGGAAGTATTACAGGCATGTCCCTGGCACAACAGTGTTTTGATTTTCAAATAGTTGTCACCTGGAGTTCTATAGCCTATAAAGCCTCCTTGAGCAGCTTGTTACTATTATGCCTACTGGTTTCCTCAACTTCCAAGGAAGTTGGAACTCCTGGCTGCAAAAGCAAAAGGATTTTACTGGTAGAAATTAAATGAGCTAGGACCTCACTCTGTCAGAAAAGTAAGGTAGTGGCTTAAAATTGTGAGGGGTTTATAACAGGGTTAACAGAAATGGAAAGTTGAGACCACTAATCTCAGTTCACAAAGTTTCTAAGATACAGGCAGTTCATAGAGTACAAATTTATTTACAAGGTTATCATGGAACTAAGTTAATATTATCAATCATTTGTTTAGGCAAGATTGATAAGCACACCTGAAAGTTTGGGTTTTTTTTTCTTTGTTTTTACTTCTTCTCCTGAAAACAGGATGTGGATTCTGTACTCTGTAGTCAGGGATTTATGTATTGGCAGAAATTCTTGTTCTCATTATTTTTTCCTTCTTGCAATAAGCACTAATTTTATAACTTTTAGTTATTAATTTTTCCATCACATTACCTCTTTGCAACAAACATTAGAGGCCCAATTTTTGGGCCTCCAATAGGTAAAAGACTTCTAGTGTTTTTTGGTGTACAGGTTACTCACATTGCCTCCTATGTTTAGGAGTTTAATTTTGTTTACTTTTGATATAGCATCTCAACCAGGGAAAAGGTGAAATGTATTCTTTTCCTGTACTACTTCCTGCTTAACTGAATACTCTCTCTCCTAAAAAGTCACACTATGGAACAAAAGACAAATAAGACTCACAATTAGTCATCAAAAGGTGAGTTTGCCATTGATGACTTCCTTCATGAAGGTGATAATCCATTTGTTAGAGTTGACTTTGTGATTATTGAATTTCAGTCCATCTCTTTTGAGGCATCCACCTAACATTAAACATGTGATATCTTTTAAAAAGCCTGCATCCACAATGACAGTTCACCATTTAAACATGTTACTACTCTGCTCTGTGATTAAATAACTGATGAACCTGGGAGTTTCCCACAATCATGTGGGAGTCAACAGAGAGTCAATTGTGTGGAGTATGGCAGACCATTTCATCCTCTGATTATGTTGTTATTTGATTATCAAAATAGGACATTAGATAATCCATGATCAGTGGATTCCATGATGTCGGAAACAATTATTATGGACAATCTAAATATCAATTTTGATGATTAAGGATTTTGAGCAGTGTCTTCTGTTTCTTTCAGTCATTTTGGATTCCTCAATTGACTGTTCTCTATTAAGTCCTGTACACTGCGTTCTAATATGGTTATTTAGAGTTATTTATTGTTGATGGTGTACCATGTTAATGCCCCAACAGAGTTCATTAGATGAGATTCCATGATCAGGTGATTATTCAGTTATTCCATTTTTAAAATCGGTGGTCAGTGTCCTTCATGTGTCAGTTCTGTTGCAACCTCTCAGAAACTGATGATGCGAAACAGTACAGTTTTTTTTAAAATCGTGTAATCATTCGATTGTTAAAAACCTACTATTGCGTAATCAATAATCACTGTATAAGGCAGTGTCTCCCATTCTCTGGCCACTGCTTCTGGTACCGATCTCATGCTGTGTCAATGCCACAGCACCCAAATGATGGATGACACCATCATTACTTACGCAATCAAATAAGTTAATAATTGGATAGTCTTCCATATATAACTTTCAAATATGGTACCAAACTCCAGTGATTGTCATGGAAGTAGTACTTAGATAATTAAATAATGCCACGTGATTAAATCCCGTGGAGGTTTGCCCTGACTCCAGTCAAGAAGAACAACATCTTCATCGATTTTAGTAATTAATATATAATGAAAAATGATTAAAAAATGACATGAATAAACATTAAACAAGTGGATGGTGTTTTATGCCTGAAGCCTAAAGGACTGCTCAATACTGAAGAGACATTGAGTTCTTAATCATAGATTTGAACAAAAAAATGAATGAATAGAGATAATTTCTCATAATTCACCCCTACAGAGATAAGGAAATGATATCAACATAGATTTAAATGAAGGAAGGAAGAAAGAAAGAAAGGAAGGAAGGATGGAAGGAAGGAAGGAAGACAGAAAGAAAGAGAGAGAGAGAGAAAGAAAGAAAGAAAGAAAGAAAGAAAGAAAGAATTCACAAGATACAATTTAACACCAACAAGGTGGATCCCAGACTCCACTCTTCCTGGAGTAGAAAAAGACAGATTTGAATAATGAAATATTCAGATAGTTAGATGGTCTGTCACACTTGAGTCACACAAGGTTGCGCCAAACTTCAGGGATCACAGATTATATAATGAAAGAATTTAATAATTACATCTTTAAAGAAGTAAGCCATTGACCTTTTTTTGTATCATCAATTCGTGGGCAGACTTGCCAGGTATGAAACTGTATGCTGTCATCACGCATTTTTAACATGCCATCAGTTAATCGTCAGATAACCATACTGTCTTGCCTGATGAATTCTGTTTGCCTGACATCATCACAAGGACCTGAATCTCTGTTGTGGTGTGGCAGTATGTGAGATAATGGGCCCAATCCTGGTGTAGCAGTAGTAGCCACAATGTTGATAACAGCTGAAAAGATGGCTACAGCAGGGGCATCACCAGCATAGCTGAGAGAGAGAGATGTTCTTCCAAGTTCTGAGTCGTCATCCTTTTGCCAGTTCTCAGTGATGGTGCCGATCTCCTAGTGCCACTCCTTCTTCTCATGGTAGAACACAACCGATGTGAAGATGTGGAGGAAGTGCAGATAGTCAACACCCAGACCACCATTCCGGTCTTGGTGACATCTTTGCACTTCTCGGTTGGCACCGTGCAACCTTCAGGACTCAATCAGTAATACCTAACTGTCACAATAAATAGGTGATGTAGCATTTTACTGGCAGGAAAGCATGTTCAAAATCCAGGCATGAAGGATGTCATCATCATCAGTTGAAAAAATGAATTCTAAAATGTGATGATATTGCACATTAATTCCACAAGAGGAAGCTTTACAGGTCTCTTCATGGAATGGTGGATTATTGTTTACATTACTATACAAATATTTACATTATCTCGGGGATTGAAACAGATTGTCAATTTATATACATTAATTATGTAATTAGATGATCTGTGGCACCAGATTCCAGGTGTCATGGACGATATAATCATTGTTTTATATAATTAAATAATCAAATGAGTTCATGTAACATCATCCACTTCTCTGAGGTGGCTCCAAACCAGGCTCATGAACGATGCTGTCGTGGTTAATTTAAATATTTAAACTACATAATTGATATTAAGATGGTCTATAATAATTGCCTCCCACATCACGTCACCACAATCCACTGATGATGGATTATCTAATGTCCTATTTTAATAATCAAATAACAATAAAATCAGAGGATGAAATGGTCTGCCATACTCCACACAATTGAGTCTCAGTTGACTCCCACATGATTGTGGGAAACTCCCAGGTTCATCCCTTATTTAATCGCAGAGTTGGGTAGTAACATGTTTAAATGCTGAACTGTCATTGTGTATGCAGCGTTTTTAGAAGATATCACATATTTAATGTTGGGTGGCTGCCTCAAAAGAGATGGAGTGAAATCCAATAATCCCTAAGTCTAATGTAACAAATGGATTATGACCTTCCTGAAGGAAGTCAACAATGGCAAACTCACCTTTTGATGAATAATTGTGAGTCTTATTATCTTTTGTTCCATAGTTTCACTTCTTAGGAGGGTGAGTATTCATAAACAGAAGACTTTGAACTGTTTCTCCACAGACTACCTTCTCTGATGATTAGGTAACCTTGAATTTGGTTATCACGGTAAATAAAGATCAGGATAAACAAATAGGCCGAATAGATGTTTATTCAGGGAGAAATAACTTACAACCTAGACAGATAAACACCAGGAAATTCAACCTGATCCTCTCCTGTCCGAGTCACACCAGAAAGAGAGCGCCTTCCTGACCCCCTCTGACCTCCTTCCACAGGTCACTTTGCCCATTGCTCCACCCACAAAGGGCGTGCTCAGTACCACAGGACTATCTCACTACAATTCCCCTTTTATTCTAAAGAAAAGATTAAGGTTGTTAGTTGGGAGCAGTCTTGTAGTTCTCTCGACCTTTCTTTGTGTTCATCTTTATCTTCAAATCAATATTGGCTCACTCTTTTATGTTCTCTCTCTCTCTGTCTCTCTCTCTCTTTCTTATCTTCCATTCCTAACCAGGCTCAATCCTCCTGGTCGCACATGCCTTCCTCTCCTCCCCCTCATTTTCTCCTACTTCTCTCTCCATTCGCTGTCCTCACCCACTTCATCTGAACTCTGGGGGACTTGTGCCTTCCCAGTTCTGTGAGGAACTTTATATGAATCTCTTAGAATACACCTTGTATCCTAGTTCCTCTGGTGATGTGAATTATAGGCTGGTGATCATTTGATCTATTTCTAAAATCCATATATGAGGGAGTACATAATGTGTTCCTATTTTTGTGACTGGGTTACCACATTCAGGATGGTTTCTTTAAGTGCCATCCACTTGCCTGCGAATTTCAAGATACCATTATTTTTTTCTGCAGATTAGTATTCCATTGTGTAAATGTGCCACATTTTCATTAACCATTCTTCAATTGAGGGGCATCTAGGTTGCTTCCAGGTTCTTGCTATTACAAATAGTGCTGCTATGAACATAGTTGAACAGATGTCTTTGTTGTATGGATGTGAATCCTTTGGGTATATGCCTAAGAGGGGGATTGCCGGGTCCTGTGGTAAACTAATTCCCATTTTCCTGAGGAACCGCCATACTGATCTCCAACATGGCTGTATGGGTTTGCACTCCCACCAGCAGTGGAGGAGTGTTCCCCTTTCTCCACATCCTCTCCAACATAAGGCATCACTGGTGTTTCTAATTTTAGCCATTCTGGCAGGGGGTAAGATGGTATCTCAAAGTTGTTTTGATTTGCATTTCCCTGATAGCTAAGGATGTGGAGCATTTTCTTAAGTGTCTTTCAGCCTTTTTGATTTCCTCCATTGAGAATTCTTTCTTCAGTTCTGTACCCCATTTTTAATAGGGTTATTTGGAGTTTTGTTGACTAGTTTCCTGAGTTCTTTTTGTATTTTGGAGATCAGCCCTTTGTCGTATATAGGATTAGTGAAAATCGTTTCCCAGTCTGCGGGCTGCCGTTTGGTCTTGTCCACTGTGTCCTTTGCCTTACAGAAGCTTCTAAGTTTGAAGAGGTCCCATTTATTAATTGTTTCTTTCAGCGTCTGTGCCCCTGGATTTATATTCAAGAAGCGGTCTCCTATATCAATTTGTTCAATGGTACCTTCTACTTTCTCTTCTAAGAGGTTCAATGTGGCTGGATTGATGTTGAGGTCTTTGATCCATTTGGACTTGAGTTTTGTGCATGGCGACAGACATGGGTCTATCTGCAGTCTTCTACACACCCTCATCCAATTGTGCCAGCACCATTTGTTGAAGATGCTATCTTTGCCCCATTGTATAATTTTAGCTGTTTTGTCGAAAATCAGGTGTTCATAGGTGCGTGGATTAATATCAGGATTTTCAAATCGATTCCATTTGTCTACAAAATTCCATTGGCTTAATACAAAACTATATACAAAACAGTGAATAACAAGTGTGCTCTAAGAAAAGGAAAATCAAGAACAAAATGACCTACATATCTAGTCCTAGGGTGAGGGCATAATGGAGTTTACAATAGAGTTGTCCTACGCTGGAAAACATAAGTCTAGTACCTAATATATCTAACTAGGAAGAGAGACTAATAGTTGTGATAGTTTAATCTTCAACCTCATCAAGACCTGAGAAGGAAATTAACAATACTAGAGTAGACTAGAAATGTGGATGGACAACTTCCAAAAGGGGCAGCAAGGACAGAAACAGCAAGCCACCTGAAAAGTCACCCTAGTACTCACAGCCACGTTGGTACACCCGGATTTGGCTAAGGCCAAGAGAACTTGACAGACCACAACAACAGCAGGGAGGTAGAATGGCTATCTTACCCTGACTTGGCAAGGTCAAGCAGTCTTCTATATTTGTCTCCTGCAAGCACATAGGACTGAATGTCCAAATCAGTGGTCAAGGTGGGGGCAATTCTTTGCCCAACAGGCCATTAGCTGAGGCGAGATTGAACTCCAGCAGGAGCAACAACAGTGTCCAACATATTTTCGGGAAATTCCACGGTGCTGTCAGAAGCAACAGTGTCTCATGTCAATGCAGTAGTAATATTAAAACATTTAAATGCCATGTTCTGCATGTCTATGAAGTGATTGAAGTTTAAGCATCTATATCTGACTAATCTCATAGGTACAGGAAATATGAGTGAAGATAATCTGTAATACTCGGGAACTTAGCTAAAAAGACTGATTAAAACTTTCCTGAGTAAAGCAGGAACAAATACTCAAACAATATAACTATGTACATATACATACATATAAATCCCTAAAATAGAGGTAGAGTATAAGTGTCAAGACAAGAGGTAGAACTATAAAGGGCAGGAAGATAAATATCCACAAATTGTATCAATATACAAAATGTCTTGAACACAAGAAAAGTATACATACATAGAATATGGTAAAAAAATAATGTGCATAAAATATTATAAGTGGAAACATTTAACACAATATAACAAAATATAAACTTAATTTTACATAGCTTACCACATAAGAATACACAACAATGTAAGCTGTAAAATACTATCTCATTCTTACTCAAATTCTCAAGAAAATAGGCTAATCTACCTATATCCCATCTAAACCATACCTTTACCAACCATTCCCTATTCCTGTCTAAAAGATAAACCCAAGTGTAAGCATCACCCAATCCCAAATAACTAAAACCAACCCAAAGACGATGACTATTATCCCAAAATTCCAAGGGTAGGGAAAGGGGGCGTAGTCATATTAAGATTACTTCCTGCTGAAATGGGACAATGATTGCTCCAATGTATCTTGTAGGAAGAAAATTTTTAGCAACCAAATTTCTCAACAGAACTGGCTGTGACATATGTAGTTAGTCACTGTGTGGCAGAAAATTCTTGACTGTAGTTCTATTTGAAACTGGCCAGGGTGTAATAAAAAATACAAAAAAGGAGAGTCTATCAACTACTTAGGATATAAAATAGGTCTACAGAAAATTAGACCACAAAAAGTACAGATCAGAAGAGATCGCTACCAGACTCTTAATGATCTTCAAAAATTACTAGGAGAGATTTCTCAACTGCAAACCATAATTGGAATGGAAGGGCATGATTTGAAAAACTTGAAAATGGCCCTAAAAAGAGGTAAGGACTTGAATAGTCCACGAATACTATCAGCTGAAGCTGAGAAGGAATTAAAATGGGTGGAAAGGAGGATACTAGAAGCACATGTGGACCGTGTGGATCCAAACCTAGACTGTATTCTGGTTATATTACCATCTAGAGAATATCCTTCAGGGATTTTGATGCAGAGAGAAGATATCATATTAGAATGGATATTCCTACCACATAAACAAAATAAAAAACTAAAAACATATATATAGAAAAGATCTCTGACTTGATTATAAAAGGTAAATTAAGACTTCGTCAGCTAATAGGAAGGGACCCAGCAGAAATTATAGTACCTTTAACTAATGAGGAAATTTCTTCCTTATGGAAAGAACAAATATTGGCAGAGAGCTTACAGTAATTTTTGGGAACAATTAGCAACTACTATCCCAAAACTGAGAGAATCAAATTCATAAAGAAAACGATTTGGATTCTTCCACGCATTGTAAGAAAAACACCTATTTCTGGAGTGCATACATTCTACACTGATGCAAATAAATCAGGTAAGGCAGGATATAAATCAGAAAATATTAACAAAGTGGTTCAAAGCCCTTACAATTCTGTACAAAAGGCAGAATTGTATGCCATTCTCATGGTACTTATGGATTTTAAAGAACCCCTCAATATAGTTACTGACTCTCAATACGCAGAGAGAGTCGTTTTACACATTGAGACTGCAGAATTTATTCCTGACAATACAGAATTAACTTCATTGTTTATACAGTTACAAGATACTATCAGAAAGAGGACTCATCCTATATATATAACACACATCAGATCCCATACGGGTCTGCCAGGTCCTCTAGCACAAGGCAATGATGAAATTGATCGTTTATTGATAGGAAGTGTGCTAGAAGCCTCAGAGTTTCATAAGAAACACCACGTGAACAGTAAAGGTTTAAAAAAGGATTTTTCTATCACTTGAGAACAAGCCAAGGAAATAGTAAGGAAATGTCCTACTTGCTCATTCTATAACCAAACTCCTTTACCACCAGGCAGTAACCCTAAAGGTATAAATAGAAATAAAATATGGCAAATGGATGTGTTTCATTTTGCAGAATTTGGAAAATTAAAATATGTACATCACACTATAGATATATTTTCAGGGTTTCAATGGGCTACTGCTCTGAGCTCTGAAAAGGCTGATTCTGTTATAACGCACCTTTTAGAGGTAATGGCCATTATGGGCATACCTGCACAAATAAAAACTGACAATGCTCCAGCATATGTCTCCAGCAAATTGAAAGAGTTTTTTGAGTATTACAAGATAAAGCACATAACTGGTATACCACACAATCCTACGCTCCACCCCCAATGGGTGTGGTCAGTGCTACAGAAGGACTATCTCACTACAGACATGTATATTGCAAGTGTCATCCTTTGGGTAGTTGGGTACCTGTAATCAAGATCCAGCAATCCCAGGTATCTCAGATACTAAGACAGTAAATTAGTCTACCTTATAGGCAGGAGTTCCAGACCAGCCATGGGATCAATACAAGAACTAAAAGAAAATTTAAAATTCAAGTAAGCAGTTCTCAGGAAGTTTAGACCATTGAGTATTCAGGTATGGGTATGTACAGTATGTTTTCAGAAAACTGACATAAGTCATGGCAATGAACTTGTCATAATTTTGTTAGAATGAATCTCTCACTCTGTGCCTATTTGAAATCCTTTTTTTTTTATCACCTTGATATCATGAAACGGAAAATCCAACTCATTTAAAAAAAATTTTTGAGCACATTAGACAACATACTTGTTTTAAATTTAATAAATAAAACTGTTTCTGTGGACGTGGGGTGTTGTTAAGTTTTTTCTACCCAAGACAAATGGTAAATTAAGTATTTTATTGGGAAACAACTTACACATGTGAACAATCACAAACTGACACACTGATATCACATAATTAAAGTTTCCATATGCGAATAGTTTCTCTTATGAGCTCTCATTCCTGTAACCCATGTGTTGAGTGTCTTAAAGTCTCCACAATTTTCCTACAACATGAATTGGTTCATGTAAAAGAAAGCAATCATGAAGAATTGGGCTTAAAGAACACAAATCATTTGAATGAGGTTTTCATGTAAATAAAGACAAGCAGGGTTCCCTTATCAGTGAATTCCTATGACTTTTGTAGACATGAGTTTGCATGTGAGAACAAAACAGAGACAGTGTAATACTTGAACTGATTGTTCACATGTCAGATATTTTTATCTCCAGAATCCTATGTAACTCAACGTACGTTGGCTGAAGATCACACAACATCCTTTCTAGTAAGATTACTTTACATAAGGGTATTCTTAGTCTGACAAAGATTATTATGATAAGCAAAGTACACAACTTTACCACTTGGTATACATTCAGTGTCTTTCAAGTATGCATTCTTTTTATGACTTCAGAAAGCCATAGGATGTGTAAATGGTTTACTACTTTGATGGCATTCATAAGTTTCTCCATAGTTTGTATTCTTATATAACTTTTAAGCACATCATGTGTTGTGAAAGCTTTACAACATTGATTACATTCATAGGGTCTTTCTCTAGTATGTGTTCTTTTATGATGTACCAGATAGCTGTGTTGTGAAAAAGCTTTACCACATTGATTGCATCCATAAGGTTTCTAACCAGTATGTGTTCGATGATGAGATTGGAAAGTATTGACACGTGAAAATGTTCTACCACATTGATTACATGCATAAGGTTTCTCTCTAGTATGTGTTCTTATATGAGTTTTAAGCTGAACATTACTTGCAAATGCTTTACTACATTGATTACATCCATAGGGTTTCTCTCCAGTATGTGTTCTTATATGATTTTTAAGCACATCATGTGTTGCGAAAGCTTTACTACAGTGATTACATTCATAGGGTCTCTCTTGAGTATGTGATCTTTTATGACGTACCAGATTGCTGTTTTGTGAGAAAGCTTTACCACATTGACTACATCCATAGGGTTTCTCTCCAGTATGTGTTCTATGATGAGATTGGAGATTACTGACACGTGAAAATGTTCTACCACATTGATTACATGCATAAGGTTTCTCTCCAATATGTGTTCTTATGTGAGTTTTAAACTGACCATTACTTGCAAATGCCTTACTACATTGATTACATTCATAGGGTTTCTCTCCAGTATGTGTTCTATGATGAGATTGGAGATTACTGACACGTGAAAATGTTCTACCACATTGATTACATCCATAAGGTTTCTCTCCAGTATGTGTTCTTATATGAGTTTTAAGCTGACCATTACTTGCAAATGATTTACTACATTGATTACATTTATAGGGTTTCTCTCCAGTATGTGTTCTTATATGACGTTTAAGCACATTATATGTTGTGAAAGCTTTACTACATTGATTACATTCATAGGGTCTCTCTCTATGTGATCTTTTATGGTGTAGCAGAGCAGTATGTTGTGAAAAAGCATTACCACATTGATTACATCCATAGGGTTTCTCTCCAGTATGTGTTCTTATATGACTTTTAAGCACATCATGTGTTGCGAAAGCTTTACTACATTGATTACATTCATAGGGTCTCTCTTGAGTATGTGATCTTTTATGATGTACCAGAGAGCTGTGTTGTGAGAAAGCTTTTCCACATTGACTACATCCATAGGGTTTCTCTCCAGTATATGTTCTATAGTGAGACTGGAGATTACTGACACGTGAAAATGCTCTACCACATTGGTTACATACATAAGGTTTCTCTCCAGTATGTATTCTTTTATGAATTAATAGATACCAGTATTGTGAAAAAGCTTTACCACATTCACTACATTCATAGCGTTTCTCACCAGTATGTGTTCTTTTATGTTTTTTGAGATGATTGCATAGTAAAAAGACTTTACCACATTGATTACAATCTTGTGTTTTCTCTCCACTATGTGTTCTAATATGTCTTTTAAGCATAGTATGTCTTGCAAAAACTTTACCACATTGAATACATTCATAGGTTTTCTCTACCAAGTGTTTTCTTTCACGGAGTTGGTGGAAACTTTGGCATGCAAAGACTTCACCATACTGAAGACTTCTATATGGTTTCTCTCCAGTGTGAATTTTTTCAGTCCTTTGAAGATGCCTGTAACATACAAAGTTATTCACACATTCATTGTGTATATTCACAGGATACACTCCCGTATGGCTTCTTTTATTACTGCAAAGATAATTAGCATATGTAAAACATTACCACATGCATGATAAAGAAACTTAGTACATGCATAAAATAAATTTATAATTTGGCTTAATTGTAGACAAGAATAAGATATTGAAATTTACTTTCATAATGCTTCCCTCATGAGGTATTGTCTTGCTTTCAAAGAAGATACCTGTGATTCAGAGTATGAGCCTTTATTTCATGGCCCACATTTACTGCATATGTTTACATGAGATCTCTCACATAATTGAAAATAATTGGACCATCTCAGACCTTTGCCATATTTATTGCATTTATCAATTTTTCCATTGTATAAATCATAATACACTGGCCAAATATACCAGTACAAATGGAAACATTCACATTCATACGGATTTACTGCAGTGTTTTTGTTGATATTTTTCAGATGATCTTGGAATACTGATAAATTTCAAACTCATTTCACACTCAACAAATATTCTCAAAGTGGGTACTACTGAATATCTTTCATTTCTTCTCAATGTCCTAAGAGAGAGAGGTATGTTTCTTCTTTCCATATTCTAAATTCACATGGCTTGTGCTTAGAGTAACATATATTCTTTTTTTTCCCCTAGGTTTTCTGATACATAATGTCTCTGTGTAGACCTGGATAGCCTGGAACTCACTTTGTAGACCAGGCTGATCACAAAATTTTGGGATCCACCTTCCTCTTCATCATAAATACTGAAATTAAATCCATGGGCCACAACTACCTGACTCAACATATGATATACTTATTAAAGTATCAATATCAATAAAAAGGTTTCCACATTGCATTCACACACTTTGACTTTCTTTTCCTCACAGACATGTGTTATAGGGATTAAGGTTTCTCCACAACAAACTTCTTGACACTCATAAAATGACCCTTTCGATATACATAGAAAAGTCACAAATATGTAAGTAATGCCTGCTTTACTACAGACTATTTTCTTAGTAGGTCTTGGACATATACTTATGACCTATGAAACATGTATACTGTTTCAAATATCTGAATAGTATGAAACTCAACAGACGGGCATATCTACAGCATAGATCTCCAGGCACTACAATTCTAGGGTGATATCTGTTAAGGAATTGTTTCCTTCTCTTTTTACATGAATGCCTTGTAAAAACAGAAGAGTTACCTTTCACTGATGCACATGATTTGGGCAAAAAATAAGAACCACATCTATACCTTTAAGCTGCACTTATTTTCCCTGTTTAAATTTTTTATGTGTGTCTCTTCAGTAAAATTTCCAGAATACATTAAAATATCTTTAGAGCAAAATTTTCATAAATTTAAGTGAAAATTTACCTTCTATGTCTTCTAGAATTTTTCCAATGATCTTCCATATTATGGTCATTCCAAATGTAGCCTGAAATAACAGAATATATATTATGTATTATTGTAAATTGTACAAAATTTCTGTTAATAACTTCATTGACACTTTGAACCATGCCTCATTCACCAAAGTTTCCCTTTTCTCAATTAAAATTACAGAATAGTATCCGTAACCAAGAAACGTTGGGTCTCTTATTTTAAAATATGAAGGAAAATACAGTCTCACCTGTAGTAGTGAGGTTCCTGTAGGTGTCCAGCATCACATCTGTGTAGAGACATTTCTGAGAAGGATTTAGCAAAGCCCATTCTTCCTGAGGAAGTGGATATACACATCATCATAGGTCACTGCATCCTACAATAAACCATACATGTGAGACAAAGTCTAATAAACTCACTGTAAATACAAACATCTTTGACAATATACTTATATAAATCTGGAGCCTCGCACACTTATTTCATGACATGGTCATTATAATGCATTCACCTAATCCATTTAGAAGAAAAGTGAATAGGAGGTTAACATGTACCATTTCTTGGCCCTTTAAGTAGCATGTAGCCATGAGAAAAAAAAAAAAAGATCCCAATAAAGGGCACAAAGGCATACAAGGGAGAGGCAAGCTACCAGAACAATCTATTGAGAACACATCAGAAATAAATTGTACAATAGGGACAGCCTGTCACTGAAATACCCCAGGCTCTGGGAACAACATCCACCTTTGTTAGGTTTTCATTGCTGTTAAGAGACACCATGGGCCAGGGCAAAACTTTCAAAGGAAACATTTAATTGAGGTGTCACACTGAAAATTTCAGAGGTTCAGTTAATCAACATTATGGCAGGGGCCATATCAGCATGCAGACTGCTGCAGTCCTTGAGGTTACAGTCCTTGTAGCATGACTCAGAGGCAACAGGAAGTTTCTGATACACTGGGCATCATTCTGAGAATAAGAAACCTCATGTCTCATCCTACAGTGATGTGATTCCTCTAACAGGGTAAAGTCCACTCCAACAAAGCCACACCACATCTGCTATCACTATTGGGAACTCACAGAGTATGGACTGACAGTTGGGGGACCTTCATGGCACCAAACTAGACCATCTGAATGTGGCTGACTCTTAGGTGACTTGTTCTGTTTGGCGGCCCCAGCAGTGAAACAAGGACCCATCCCAGGAGTACATGAGTAATATGAAACAATAGGTCAATTTACTGCCAGGTCATGAGGAAGAAATGCCAGAAGATGAGAAAAGTAGCGGAGGCAGAACAAAGAAAAGATGAAAGCTTGGTCAAGGGTGTTTTGCTGAAGCTATGTATTACTCTAAGTAAGCTTCTTATGAGGAATAGTGTCTTGTATACTACTTTCATGGGGGAATGGAAGTAGGGAACATCTAGGAATCAACAGGGTTAACATTTAATGGGGCAAACTCAGGAAAATGCTACCCAAATAGTGCAGGGGCAAAACAGGGAATCCCAATAACATTACCGACTAATCCCTCAGTGGTGAGAGGCCCAATAACCACAGTTCCATGTAGTGTGAAGAGTTGTGTAATTGGGATCTGAATTAGCCCCTCCACAAAGGCCCTGGCCATAGACAATTGCATTCTTTCCCAAGCATCTTCCTTGTTTCAAGGGATGAGCTCTATTTTATTCTCAATAGCTCAAAACCTGATGGAAATCACCTAAGGCTACAACCCTGAAGCTGTTATTTGTTCTGCCAAGAACTTTCCTGTGTTTCAGAAGGAACAATGTTACTTCTCCATGAGTGGGGATCTACACAAAAATTCTTGCTTGCTCAGTCCAGCCCTCAACACCTCATTGTTTTCCTTTTCAAACTGTTGTCACCTGGGCTCATCTTGCCTATATGACAGAGCCATGATTTTTCTCCAGAAGAAAATGGATGTTTATGGCACACCATGACTTAATGTTCATTGTGGCCCAGTAAGTAACCCTTGAACAGCTTGTAAAATCCCTGCTCCATTGAAATCGGTGGTTAGTCTATTGACATCGTTTGGAAACATATGTCTGGACTATCCTGGGGAGCAAATATATATTTTTTAGAATCCTAATCTCTAACATGAGTGGTTAGCATGAAACTCATTTTATTTATTTATTTTTTTTATTTAATTTTAGGTGCAGCACTCGCTCAGCTAAATTCTATTTTGAGAGACTAACTATCCACCAAGAATTGATAAATCTATATTTCAACAACTCCACTCTTCGACAACACAGCTGAATGGTGGAGTGTGGTCCAAAATAAGAATGCCATTTATACATGCATTTGACTATAACCTAGCAATGGGGATGCAGAGGCAGGTAGAACTCTATGAGATTGGGGATAGCCTGCACCACACAGAAAATTCTAAGTCAGGCTGCAAAGCTACAAGGAGAAATTCTATTTTAATATTATATACATATACACATACATATAAACATATACATATACACACATATATATAACCTATATGTGCATGCAAATATATATGAAAAATAATTAAATAATATCATTTAGAGCATGCACAAAATTAACTCCCAATTTGGATACTCCCTTAGCCTAGAGACAAGGAGGAGTGCCTGGGCCAAAACTCAAATGACTTGACAGATTTTGATGATCCCTTTTGGAAGACCTCAGCCTCCCAGAGCAATTTATGGGGGGTGGTATCGGGAGGTCACTGGGGGAAATAGGAGGATGGCAGGGAGAGAGAACTGGGCTCAATATGTAAAGTAAGGTCTTTTTATTTATATTTTCACAAAAGAAGAAAATTTATTTTGATGGAAAAAAAAAAAAAACAGTAATAACTCTGAATGGATGTGACCCCTAAACTTTAGATGTTAACAGCAGGACTTCTGGAAGGCACTGAAGTAACCGAACCTCTCCTTCTTTGGTAAATGCCATCCCTGTGCACCAAAACCATAATGGAGCTGACTACACAGAAGTTTATTCACAATCCTACCGCATCAAAATCCTTTCCTCAGAAGCAGACCACATGGAGAAGTATTCATAGGCCACACAGTGGTCTGGGAAGCTGCTGGACCACAATGGGCCTAACTGAACACTGAATGTGGCAGCACATTCCAGTCCAGCCTCCTTCTTGAGGGCCTGCCAAACAGAATTCCATGACTCCCCATCCCACCCTCCCACATCCTGTCACTTACCGTGCTTCAGCTTCTCTGTTCATCCATGAGCTCCCTCCCCTCACAATTCCCCACAGCACCACTCATAGAGAAGCAATCAATCCTCTGGCTCCTGTTCTGATACAAAACCAAGCCTGCAGCATGGCTCAAGGAAATCTCCTTCCAAACCTCAGACTGGAGGGTTGGCTCAATGTCCCTGATTGGTTAATAAGGCTTCAGTGACAAGAGCAGTTCCTCAAGGGTTAGAGTGTTCTTAAAGACACAGCAAGCCCTGCACCTCCTTTGGGCCTGGCTTCTACTCCAGACCTAGGAATTTTAGAGATCTGAACAAACAGAAACTTATTTTTTTAGAGACAAAAATTTCCCTGTGTGGTGCCTGTTGTCCTCGAACTTGCTCATTAAACTGAGCTGTTCAATTCCTACATAATTATTATTATTAATATTGTTGTTGTTGCTTTCTACTAGATTTTTCTCATTACTTGTTTAATATTGATTAATTATTTGATTATTTGATTAATTAATTCATTTCTTTTGATGTTTGAAACAGAGTTTCCCTTTGTGGCTCTGCTATCCTGGAACTTACTCTGTAGACCAGAGTCTACTCAGAGAAATCTACTTGCCTCTACTTCCTGAGTGCTGGAATCAAAGACGAAAGCCAACACTACATAGACACAAATTTCAGTGTCACTTACCCATGTCACCAATAAACGATCCAACCCACTTCCTGCAGTGCACAGGTTCTATCTCTCTTTCATCCTCCACAAAATGTGCAGAGCTTGCTCAGACCATTACACAATGTAGACTGAAATGATTCTCTTATTGATCAGATGGAATGCGTCCCAGAATATTAAAGGTATAGAGAAATTTTTTAGGATACAAATGATGTTTGTTCTGTGCCATCTTGCTGAGGTCTGGAGACCTGAGGGGACTTTTTATCTGGTTGTTACAGGCCTCTCAGATAACCATGAGAGAAAGGCAGGAGCCATATTACAAACAAGATGATATATCTTTCTCCTCACAGATGCCAGGGTTACAGGTCTATTGTATTCGAGATTTATTCCTGATATTTGAGTCAAATTCTTGACATATGAAGAATAATAAAAAAAAAGTGTCATCTCCATGGTAAGCTGAATACTCAAAGACAATGGTGCTGGGAAGAACGTCTCTATCTATGAGTACTATGTTGAACCAGCACGGGTTCCTCAGTAGGAAGATGAGGAAACAGCTGCATTATTCAATGTTCTCTGTTTGAACAGGATTGGTAGAACATATCTCTGTGTCTGTAGAAAGTGGGTTTATTGGCATGTCTCACAGGCTCTGGGGCGAGCTAGTACATCAATGGTGATGACAAATGGAAATTTGAAGAATTCGGTATTTGTTTGGTTTATGGGTGTGGGTGTATCAGCTGGTCTTCAGTACACATGAGTATTTCAAAGAAATGGGCTTTAAAGCTATAAATCGATAAACTCAGCAGGATCCACATGCCATTAAATTGGGGGTCCATAAAGGTTTTCTCCTTTATGGTGGTATTGTGGTATTTTGTTTTGCCAGGTGGTGGCTCATTCCTTTATTCCTGTACTTGGGAGGTAGATATGACTGGGAGGAGAGAGAACTATAAAGTGGAAGAAGACAAAAGTTTATTGTATCCTAATGGAAGACCCTAGGATCAGAATTTCCCACCCTTTTGGTCTGAGGATTCAGCAGAAGTAAGACCTAGGGGTGGGCTGCTCTGCTTCTCTGATTTTTCATCATTAATCACATATCTGAATCCACGTTTTAACTATTAAGACCAAGTAGAATTAACTTTACAATTTCCAGTGTAGTGTGTCAAAGCTAAATTGTGGTGGACAAGACTAGAATTGATGGTAATAGAATTGATGGAATAAATATTTATCAATTTTTCAAGTCTATTATTATCTATTCTATGATTGAGCATGAGAGAAAATGATTTGTATGTGTATACATGTTATGGGATGTAGATAATTATGTGAAGTTGTGCATCATTATCTGACCTCTGGTCATCCTTCAAAAGAAGATGTACTGAGTCTCATGCCAAGATACACAACATGTATGATGAGCCATACTCTTCCATAGATTTTAGGGCATATGGCAAAAAAGATGTTTGTTCTGTGTATTTTGCTGAGGTCAGGGGAACTAGGTGTACATTTTATCTAGAGGTCACAGTCAATTTAGAATCCATGAGAGAAGGGAAGGAGCAATATCAGAAAGAACATGATATATCTTTCTCCTGTCAGATGCTTTGGTGATAGCTCCAATGCATTGGGAGTTTTATTCCTGAAATTCTTGAAAAATGAATAATAATAAAAACTGTTGTCTTCAGGGTAATTTGAATCCTCTGAGAGAATTTGGCTGGGAAGCTTGCTTCTACAAGCACTGTGGTGACCTAGCAGAGCTTCCTCAGGGTACAGTGAGAAAATAGCTGCATTATTCAATGTTCTCTTCTTGAACAGGACTGTTGTCAGGTTTCTAAAACAGTGGATCCATCATCCAGGTTTGAGATTGCAGAAAGACTTATTTTCTTGTTTGAGAACTGGTTCCTGTTTTCTTTACTTTTGTTTTTTCCCTGCTTTTCTGAAGTCCCAGTGACAACCATTAAATAAGCGGTTTCAGTTCATCTGACATCAGTGGGAAACTACAGAACATCTCATTTTCTGAGCCAAAATCTCTAAATAGTATTTAGGACAGGGAATAATCACATCATGTATTTGTGTAGTGGCCTGTGAAAGCTAGAGAGCCACCTTGTTTTCAGGAGAAAGGATTGGGTACAGGATGAGAGCAGTATTTGCTATTGGAGTCAAAGCCAGTGCAGTAGAAATGTGTATCTCTGCTGACCGAGAAAAGGTTTTTGTCTGGGTTGGAAGGCCAGGTCAGGAATCTTTGCGCTGTATCTTTAAGAAGGTGATCTTGTTACTCAGTCATCACTAGCCAACCAGAACCCCCCCTCATGATCTGTCAATAATAAAAGGTACAGGGACCTTCTTAGGCCAGATTCAGGCTTTTCTCTAAAGGAGAGCTGGCACTTTTTTTGTGTGTGCTGTTCTTCGATTATTGCTGCAGTAAGTTCAATGGAGAGCTTGGGAGAGTTCAGGAATCACATGGTCAGTGAGAGGCTGCTGTCCCCAGGATGGAGGAGTACATGGTGTAGTAAATGAATCATGTGTTGGGTCCTCCCAACATCTGAGTGGGAACATGAAGACAGATTTTCCTTCCTGTGGGAAGATACCAAGCAATTGATATAGTTAAGACTTGTCCCCTATGTGCAGAGTTCTTACCTTTTCCACACCTTAGAGTTAACGCCCATGATGTCACACCTAATGATATCTGGCAGATGGATGTTACCCATGTTCCTTCCTTTGGTTGGACTACAATTTGTTCATGTATCTGTGGATACACATTCTCATCTCATATTTGCCTCTGCTCATACTGGAGATAGGCTTAAGTATGTTAAGAGCCATTGTTTACAATCCTTTGCTTATATGGGAATGCCCAGACAATCAAAACTGATAATGGCCCTGCTTATACTAGTCAGGGTTTTAACCTTTTTGCAAAAATGTTTTTATCCTGCACATAAGATGGGTATCCCTTATAATCCTCAGGGTCAGGCCATGGTGGAACGTGCACATCGCACAATTAAAGCCTATCTCCATAAAACAAAAAGGGGGAGCTTAAGGGTCTTGTCCTTTATATTTAAAAATTTTTAACCATTGATGGTGCTGCTCGATCTGCAGCCAACAGTCATTGGCACCCCCAGTCATCTGACTATGGTTCAGTTATTTGGAAGAATGTCCCCACTGGAAAACTGTGCAGCCCCAACCCAGTTCTAGTATGGGCCGGAGGGTCAGTTTGTGTCTTTCCACAAGACGCAGATAACCCTGTTTGGGTGCCTGAGTAGCTGATTCGCCATATGTGTAGGGACGGTGATTGTAACAGCCAGAATGAAGGTCTGATGGGTCTCCAAGAATCTCCCCATCCTGATGCCTGTGGGTCTGAGTAGCCATATGTGGCATTTTTTTTCCTGACCATTAATTATAATTTGGATCCAGTGGCTATAAATTTACACTTTGATCCAAATGACAAGAATTTCACCTTTATCTCAGGCATTGTATTCTGGTTCTGCTCTTTTTGTTGTAACTAATGCTAATTTTGGAGAAAGTTTCTATTTTTCTCAGCAGGACTGCCAACTGTAAAAGCTGTTGTGGGCCAGGTGTGGAGCAGAGAGGAAAGGAGATTTTGGGATCATGACTGCCAGTGCTGCCTTCACCACTGAAGGAGAACAGTTTCTACCATAGCCCCTCCCAATCTGTAAATACTACAAGCATAGTTGATCCAACCATCAGGTGATTTGGCTTAAGCCTTAGCCACCCAAATCACACTTATTATCTAGTACAAATTGGCATTTTTAAATTAAATTTACAAACTAACCCCTTGTAGGATTGATTTTTTGTGAGAAGATCATAAGGCTTCTTGTTCTCTGTCTTTTACATATATCTGTGTTAATGCATCATTTTTCTCCAGAAATCCTGGAGTGAACAGTTTTTAAGTTATACACATGCTTTACCCATGCAGATCATTAACATCTATGAAACCTGAATGCCACTTGCCAATGCAGAAGGCCTTTACAAGGACTTCAACATGTGAGCAGATCATTGGGGTTTGTGGCCCTTGCACTTGGTGCTACTTTGCCACAGCATTAGACAGGCCCACGCCAACTTCCAAACAAGACAGATACTGTCCTTGGCTCAAGAGTAAATGAATCATGTGTTGGGTCCTCCCAACATCTGAGTGGGAACATGAAGACAGATTTTCCTTCCTGTGGGTTTTCATGAGATATGTGAAACTCCCTGGAATCAATGATATGACTCCTGACTAAAACTTGTGGGTTGAATCTCTTCAGAGTATTGGGAGCAGGGATCCCTGTGTAGGGCTTTTAGTCAACTTCAATGAGTTTTTTGTACATCCTTGGAAAGACTACAGTTCTTGGAGACATTTAACAATTTATATTTTACTTTATGTGATGTGATGGAAAAATTAAAAATTGGGGTTAATGGCAATAAGGAAAACTCAAAGAAGAAGAACTCTTCAGGGGATAACTTCCTGATTTCAGAGTACAGACCCCACGTTATTTTCATGAGATACAGAAAAAAAAAAAAGAAAGAAAGAAAAAGAAAACCTTGCAGGTGTGCTAATCAATCTTGATGCCCTTGCAATCTAACTTTGTACTCTATGAAATGCTGTAACATTGAAAACTCTATGAGCTGAGACTAGGGGTATCAAGCCTCCATTTCACTTTTGTTGTTAGGAAACTTAGCCGTCCAGTAGAGTGAACTCCCAGACTGTTTTGTTCTTCCCAATTAAAACCTTTTGCATTCACATTTGGGAATAACTTCATTGGACTTGAGGAAACCTGGGAGGTACAAAGTTTGTGGGCTCATCCCAGATTTCCTCCAACCACCCAGGACCTTTAACCCTGAAAGATTGTAATAGAGAAAGTAAAGACAACAAAACAGAAGGAATGTGGAAATGGAAAAAGGCGCAAAAGATTGTGAACTACAGACACAACATGACCAACAGAACAAAAGAGATGGAAGAGAGAATCTCAGGCATGGAAGATAAACTAGAGGAAATAGATTCATCTACCAAAGAAAATCATAAATCCAACAAATACTTAACACAAAACATCCAAGAAATCTGGGACACCATGAAAAGGCCAAACCTAGGAATACATAGGCAGCGAGGAAGGGGAGGAAGACCAGCTCAAAGGTGTCAAAAACATACTAAACAAAATCATCGAGGACAACTTTCCCAATCTGAAGAATGACATGTACATGAAAGTACAAGAAGTATACTGAAAACCAATTAGGGGACAAAAGTAAAAAAAAAAAAAAAAAAAAAAAAAAAAAAAAAAAACCCTAGAAATATAATAAGGAAAACACCTAAAACACAGAAAAAGAATACTATGTGCAACAAAGGAGAAAGGACAGGTAACATATAAAAGCAAAACAATCAAAATTACAACTGATACAACTGATATTTCCTGGAATCCCTCAAGGCCAAAAGGTCCTGGATAGATGTTCTACAAATACTAAGAGTCCACAGATGTTGGCCCAGGCTACTATACCCAGCAAAACAATCATTATAGATGGAGAAAACAAGATATTTAATGACAAAGACATATTTTTTTCCAATACTACCTACAACCAGCACTACAGAAAACTCCCACCCACAGGTTAACTATGCACACAAAATGTAGGCAACAGACAATCTCCCTATACAAGAAACCAAGGGTAATTGAGGTCAAATATATTCACAATACCACTGCCAACATCAAATCTAAAACAAACAAGCATCAATAATCAATGGCCTTTACTCACCCCCAATATTAATGGTCTTAACTCACCTATAAAAAGACACAGGCTAACAGAATGGATACGAAGAAAGAATTCTGCTGCATACAAGAAAAACATCTAAGTTTCAAAGATAGACATTACTTCAGGGTAAAAAGGTTGGGGAATATCTTCCAATCAAATGTACACAAGAAGCAAGCAGGCATGGCTATCCTAATATCTAACAATTTAGACTTCAAACCAAAATGAATCAAAAGAGATGAAGATGCTCATTCAGTATTCATTGCAGGAGAAATCATTCAACACAAAGTCTTAATTCTGAAAATTTATGCCTGAAATACAAAGGAACCCAGAGTAAACCAACTGCCAACATCAGATTGAAAGGACAGAAGCTTATGGAGATTCCTCTAAAATCACGAACAAGAAAAGGCTGCCCTCTCTCTCAATGTCTCTTCAATATTGTACGTGAAGTTCTAGCTAAAGCTATAAGACAAGAAAAGGAGATAAAAGGGATCCATATTGGAAAGGAAGAAGTTAAACTATCACTATTTGAAGATGATATGATAGCTTAGCAAACCCAATAAACTCTACCAATGAACTCCAATAGCTGATAAACACCTTCAGGAAACTAGCAGGGTACAAGATATACTCAAAATAATCAGTATCCCTACTTTTCTCAGACAACAATGATATTGAGAAAGAAATCAGAGAAACATAACACTTTACTATAGCCAGAAAGAACATAAAGTATCTTGGAGGAACACTTCCCAAACAAATGAAAGACCTATATAATAAAAATTTGTGGCTCTAAAGAAAGAAATTAAAGAAGATACCAGAATATGGAAAGATCTCCCATGCTCTTGAATAGGTAGGATGAATATAGTAAAAATGACAATCTTGCCAAAAGCAATCTAGAGATTCAATGCAATCTCCATTAAAAACCCACCACAATTCATCACTGAACTTGAAAGGATAATAATCAATTTTTTATGGAAAAACAAAGACCCAGCATAGCCAAAACAGCCCTGTACAATAAAAGAACTTCAAAGGCATCACCATCCCTGACTTTAAGCTCTACTACAGAGTTATACTCCTAAAAACAGCCTGGAATTGCCACAAAAACAAACAAAACAACAACAACCAAAAAAAAAAAAACAGGTAGAACATGGAATGGATTTCAAAAACCTGATACAAACCCACATACATATGAACACCTGATTTTCTACAAAACATATAAAACATACAATGGGATGAGGAATACATCTTCAACAAATGGTGCTGGCACATTTGGATGATGGTGCTTAGAAGACTGCAGACAGACCTAAGCCTGTAGTCATACACAAAACTATGGTCCAAATGGATCAAAGACCTCAACGTCAATCCAACCACACTGAACCTCTTAGAAGAGAAAGTAGGAGGTACCCTTGAACAAATTGGTATAGGAGACCACTTCCTGAACATAACTCCAGGGCACAGACACTGAGAGCAACAATTAATAAATGGGACCTCTTCAAACTTAGAAGGTTCTGTAAGGCAAAGGACACAGTGGAAAGACAAAATGGCAGCCCACAGACTGGGAAAAGATTTTATGTAAGGAGTAAGGTTTTTCTGCCTGCCACGGGTCTGGTCCTGCCATCACGCCAGCCCCAATTAACACACAGAGACTCTATATTTGACATAATGCTATTGGCCTGGTACTAGTTTCTTATCTGCTAGCTCTGCCATAAGTATTAACCCATTTCTGCTGATCTATGTATGTTCATGTGGTCTTTACTGAGGAGCATACTGGCATTCTACTTTCTCCAGACTCTCCATGCTGACTCCTCCTTCCAACTTCCTCTTCCTCCTTGTCTCTTAGTCCCTCCTATCTTCCTTTCCTATTGGCCAACATTTACAGAATGGCATCTCCCATCAATTTTCACCAATACTACATCAGAAGATGGGCTGATCTCCAAAATATACAAACAACTCAAAAAACTAATCAACAAAACACCAAACAACCCTATTAAAAAATGCGGTACAGACCAGCAGAGGAACTAGGATACAAGGTATATTCTAAGAGATTCATATAAAGACCCTCACAGAACCAGGAAGGTGCAAGTCCCCCCAGAACTCAGGGGAAGTGGGGGGACAGCGAATGGACAAAGTAGTAGGAGAAAACGAGGGGGAGGAAAGGAAAACATGTGTGACCGGGAAGACTGAGCCTGGCTAGGAATAGAAGACAGGAGAGAGAGACACAAAGAGAGAGAGAGAACATAAAAGAGGGAGACAATATTGGTTTGAAGATAAAATTGAACACAAAGAAAGGTCGAGAAGTCTACAAGACTGCTCCCAACTAACAATTTGAGCTTCTGTGGAAAGGCTACCATACTTGCCCTTCCCAGAGAGTGAGATCAACCACTAACTTATCCATGGAGACCTCAATTAATGCCTGTTGGAAACAGGAGCAAACATCCATACATAAACACTAAGTTGAAGTAGAACCCAGATGCATGTCGAGAGGACAAGACCAGGTGGCAGAAACACATAGAGACAGCTTAACTGAACAAGGAGCAGCTAACGGGCCACTAGACTGATAGCTGGGAAGCCAGCATGGGCCTTACCCAGGACCCCCCTGAATATGGGTCTCAGCCGAAGTACTGAGCAGTCTAAGGCACCTCAGCAGCAGAGCCAGGATGTATCCCTGGGACATAAAAGGACTTTGCGAAGACATCCCCATGGAGGAATAACTGCCTTAACCTAGATACAGGTGAGAAGCCCTAGTTCATATTTCAAATAACCTGTCAGATCCACATGACCCAAACTGGCTGCCATTGCTCTACATAGGGAATTGGGGTGGGGGGAGAGGAGGGGAGGGGTGGGGTTAGGGGGCATGTGGGAGGGCAGAGGGGAGTAAAAAGAGTAGAGGGAAGGAGGGAGAAAGGGAAGAAAAGAGAACTGAGATCAACATGTAAAATAATAAATTAAATAAAAAGAAATTGTGCTCTAACAAAAGGAAAATTGAGAATATACAACCTTAAGACCTAACTAGTCCTAGGGTGAAGTCAAACATTAGTTACAATAGAGTTGTCCTGAAGCTGGAAAGAATAAGTTTAGAACTGTTATATCTAACTAGGAAGAGAGAAGAATAGTTGTAATAATTTAATCTTCAACCTCATCAAAGACCTGAGAAGGAAAATAACAATACTAGGGGAGGCAGGAAGTATGGATGGGCAACTTCCAAATGGTGCAGCAAGGACAGAAACAGCATGCTACCTGACAGTCACCAAAGGTCTCACAGGCAAGGTTGACACAGCCAGTTTTGGCTAAGGCCTAAAGTACTTGACAAAAACACAACAAAGGCAGGGAGGTAAAAAGGCTGTCTTACCCTGATTTGTCAGGGCTCAGCAGTCTTCAAGGCCCGAAATCTATTCAGCATTTTGTCTTTGAGTGTATGATAATGAATCACATAACTTTCTAGAGACTTCATTGAATCAGTAAGTCCCTTGCTTTCTCCAACTACTAAAGAGTCCATATTTTTAATATTTTCATTCTTAGATAAAATCTGAATGAAATGGAAACTGCCTTCCAAACAAATGCTCTATCTGCTAGCTTTCAATTAATCCTAAAACATGGAACAGATCCTGCTACTCTTTGCATCTGATTTTCCAGGTTTTAACTTTATTAGCAGCTCTGTTCAACAAAGAATCAGCTGTTCCTGTCAGCATGTTAATGCATTGCATTGTTTCTGTTTTGATTTTTGAAGCATTAGACATAAAAAAAAAAAAAATTTGTTGGTCATTTTATGTTCCATGTTTTGTATTCTACCTGTCAGCTCTCTATTTGCATGTCTAATATTCTGAATCTTTTTCTCTAAGTATTGTATGCTTGTCTTCTAATTTTAAGCTCTCCATTTTCATTTTCAATATTCTAAACAATTGTTTCCAAACATTGTATGTTTTCTGTTCTGGTTTTCATCCTTCTATTGCCATTTTCAATAGACTGAACTGTTTTTCTAAGCATTCTATGTTTTGCCTTTCTAATAGCTCATTTTCAATATTCTAAACCTTTTTTATCCTTCTAGGTTTTCATTCTAATTGTCAGCTCTCCATTGTAATTTTCAATATTCTGCATTTGGTTTTCTAGCTCTCTATTGTTATTTTCCATATTTTGAACCCTTGTTACTAAGTTTCTGTTGGTTTTTAAAATTTTCTTATTGTTTGCTTTTTGCTCAAACCATTTAGAATATCTTAATGTTGATACCCATTGCTATACAAAAAAAAGTATATATTGGTTGACACATGATTTTTCTTATGTTAAAATTCCTTCTATATTTAAGTAAAAGTATTTCTAAAGTCTTGCATCATAAGATCATCCACCCTAGGTATGGAACAATTTATCTCATATTATATCATCTTAAATGGCGAACAATGCTTGCACTCTACCTTAGGCATAATTCTGTTGTCCTCGAACTTTGATGGTTTTAGTTGTTGATCCCAATTTGTGGTGGTAGTGCCTGGCGGTGTCCCACCAAATTGCATCCGGCAGCAGACAATCCTTCTGATTGTTGTCCCTGTAGAATAGCTCTTAACAAACTAAGGCAGTAAAATTTTGTTAAACTCATGGTGAAAGGAGCTTTGTGCAAATTTCTAGGGCCACAGGGGCTAACAGTGTGTTGCTGCCTACTGGCGCCTTTGGGCCACAGAAAACACACCAGCTGCACAGGCGCTAATTGCACTACAGCTGCAAGAGCAAAGTGGGGAATAGGCAAAAGATGAGAAGCAGTGAGTGCTTTCTCTGTGCCACAGTGGATGTAAAGTCGTTGGGCAGAGGCAAATGTCCCATAAGGTGTGTGTATAGCCACCTGGTTAGGCAAGGAACCCTGCTCATTCAGGGATGGTGTGGGAAGGAGCAGCATCTGCCGACTTGGTGAAAACCAGGTCCGCAAAAATCCAGATTCTGCTTCTGACACCAGATATTGACGCTCGATAAGGATCAGGAGAGGAAAAGTAAGCTGAATAGAGAGCTATGTCTAGGGAGCAATAACTTACATTATAGGAAGTGGGACACAGCAGGTTCCTGGTCCCTTTAAGTTGTTCCTGTGCTGCAAGCTAAGAGAGCCTCCCAGTAAACTCCTCAAAATTTGTACCCGGTCTTATCCGCTTGTCCTCCACCCCCCAATGTACGGGGTCTGTGTCACAGGCAGGGCCAAGGTGCTTATCTCACTATAGACAATGAATGCTCCATTTAATTCATGTCAGAATTTAATCAACCATGGTCGGTCAATGGCACAGTTGTTCTATGAATATATATTAAGAGCAAATAGAAGTTATTTCACCTAATACTAAAGACATTCCAGGACTGCACATATTATCTATGTTAAGAAAACCCATACTTGCATGTATCCCCTATTCAAAGGGTGTTTATAAGCCGTTTGAGCCCAAATATATTGCTTTAGATAGGAGATAAATAACTATAAAGGCCTAGACAACTTATGGTAGGAAAGATAATATTTCTGGACCATAGTTGTTATTTGAGCCCTCTGTACCCATGACAACCTGGAATGGGTTCCCATATAGGATTTTAGATGGGACTGGCAGGCAGAATGTGTTCCAGAACTGTCAAAGCCACTCAGGGAAGCTTTATATGGGAATTAGATGATGAGATCCCATCTTTGACCACTTGGTGGCAGTGCACATGTTTAATATCACAACTAAGGAGGCTGTCAGTAATCAAAAATAAAATACATTAATAAAACAAAATATGTAAGGAAGAATCAGATACACCTTTATATGAGTCGCACCATCTGGTAGTCTACTGCATGTCTAATGGAATTGAAGGAGGAAGCTCTTCTTCTTGTTGCTGCTTCCCCTAGCTATGGCTACCAAGTTTATTACTTTACTAGCTTTAGAGCTTTCTCTATTGACTTACATAAGTATAATAATGACCAACTGAGACTGCACCCTGGTGAACTAAACAACTGCTGTAGTCTTCTAGTGCCCATTGTTAGCAGCCATTTTTGGACTACCTGGACTAAAGCCTACGAGACATTATAATAAATCCATTTATTACATATATGGAGAAATTCATCCTACCACCCCTATCCATGTACAGAACCCAATAATGCAATTAGTTTTGCTTTCTTTTGTTTTGAACCTGCTACTGAACATGTGTTGCTAACAATATTGCTCACAACATAAAATCTTCCTAGTTTCATTCCTCTCCAAACTATATAGAAGCCTACTGTTTTCACTACTATGCATTTTCCAAGCATTGCTCTGAGTTTTTGATAAAACCACATTTTTAGAGCCATCATCCAGCTTTCTAGGAGGGAGAAAGAGCTACTATCTTGTTTGTCATCTGGAGCCTGCTTCTTTCCTGATTTTAAGTGCTGTGACACTAGGTAAAGAGCAATTCAGTTTCACCAAACCCAATATTAAGCTCAAGCAACTATCCCTTTTTGTATCCCAAATCTCTCTGTAGAAGTTTCGCGCAAATCATGTCAAAATAAAACTCCGGATTAACAAAGTGCCCCTAGGCCCATCCTCATATCATAGAAGAGGTCATTCTCAAGCTGCTTAAGGGGGAATTACTGTAAGGGTCTGCCAGATGGCTGAGTTTTCCTCAGAGAAAATCATAGTTCAGTCATGATGGGCAGATGAACCCAGAGGAGAACTGTTTTAAAAGGTAAACACTGTTTTGTTGAGGGGTTGACTTATTTAGCAAGACATCTGTTTAGGTCCAGACTCAGCAATGAAGGAACATATTTTCTCAAACCCACTAATGAGCTTAGTAGAGCCAGTATCAGCCTGGGCACTTAGACTTAGACACTTATATATTGAGAATGAAATAGATCCCTCATTTAACATAATGAACATGGTTTGAGAGAATGTACTTATCAGAATCCAGAGCCTTTGTGGGGAGGTTGCTTCCGATCCTTTGACACTCTACTCCCACCACATGGAGCTGGGGTTACTGGTCCCAAGTGTGCTGAGGGCTTAAACTCTAAAGTGCCCGAGATGCACTGTGTTCTCCTCATGATGCAATGCTTGAGTAGCCTTTCTCATGAGCTGGTCTCATTGAAAGAGAACTCCACTGAATCTTAAAAACTCCCATTTTTTTTCCATCTCCTCCAGAAAGGAGAGCACTGTAAGCTATTCCATAACAATGTATACTAGAATAAGACATAGGGTAAGTAAGACGTCCCTTTCACAGGTTTTATCTTTTCTTTGTTCTGCTTTCCTCTTTTCCTCATGTTCTGGTCCCCACCCAAAACCCTAGTGAAGTGTGAACCTGTGTTTCATGTTACTCTGTAATATTAAATAATTAGAGTACTAATTTTTCTGCTGAAAATTCTAATTGCATTCTTGATTCACTTGCTGCTTCTTATTACTACCAAATTTTCAAAGTGTCAGTTATAATCTGACACTGGAAGAACTTAAAATGGCTTGTTACTTTGTAATGCTAAAGTCTGTTTTAGGATCCAGGTTGTGGTGGTGTTTTGTTTTTAAACTCAGTACTTTGGAGACAGAGGTAATCAGATTTCTGTGAGTTTCAGATCAGTGTTATAAACACAGGTAGTCTCACTACAACTAAGGCTATTAAACAGGGAACCCCTGTCTCAAAATCTCCCAACAAATCTGTTTTAGGCTCTGTCCCCTTTGCCTATTAGCCAGAAAAGAATGCATGTTATCATTACAGAGATATTCTTTCATATCTCTTAAGTCTATGGAGTTATTTCTCATTGGCAAGGCAAATATAGAACAGCTGCTCTTCCAGTTTTTTAGAATTAGGTTTCTGAGACAAGCTCATTCTTTTGACGAAGTGTCCTTGATCCCAGTTTGTTGCTTCTAGGGCAATGTCCTTGCTGATCTCTTGATCACCCATTCCTAAATAGGTGAAATGTATTCCTTCATAATCTGTTTGTGGACCAAGTATCCTAAACATTTTATATGTGGACACCAATTATTTTTACAGAAATATTTAAGAAACAGAAATCATGAATCTGCACACTGCAATGATTTTAAAATATAACGCACTGCAAAATCTCTAATGATGTAAAAATAACAGAAGATGAAAAATTATGACCATGTGTTTTTACACTGTCCATTTATAATATGGATATCATGGATTTAACTATGCATTACACTTACATGTAAAAAATCATATGTAGCATGCTTTATTTCTTCAGACTATAGTAAAATGAACAGTTTTGTGTAGGTGTGTGTGTGTGTGTGTGTGTGTGTGTGTTTCAAAGGGAATCAGGGTAGGTAGTCAGCTGCTTGTTACCATCATGAAAAGGCCCCGCTTGAGGAGAATGGGCCAATGCTGTCATAGGGAGTGGAACCATTAGAAGGTGTAGCACTGATGCAGTTAGGTTGGTATTTTTAGAAGAAGAGCTGAACTGGGTTGTGGGCTCTCAGGGTTTCCAAGTTGTGGATATGAGCAAGTGTGTAAGATGACATACTGTGGCCTATGCATCAAGATGAACCAGCATGACATTCTCTTCAAATCATTTTTCTTGTTATGATGACAATGGACTGGACCCCTGAAACTGTGAGTCACTCCAATTAAGTGTCTTCTGTATGAGATCTCTTGGATAGAATAGTGGTGAATATCTTATCCCTGCTTATGATTGGTTTGTCCGGGGGTGGATTCCCTGACTGGGAGAGAATTACTCAGGAGGGCAGAAGCAAGCAGATCTCTGAGTTGGAGATGAGCCCTGGTATATAAGACTGTCCCCTGGACAGACTCCAAAGCCACAGAGAAACTTTTCTCAAAAAACAACAAGACTTGTGGAATTTGTTTGTCTTTATACATATAACATAAAAAAATCTTAACTAAAGAATATTTAGATTTTTTTTTTATATCCTCAGGTGTATTAATTATGTCACATGAATGAAGACAGACTAGATTTGTGTGACTCAAAATTTTGGAAGGTTATATTTAGCTGGGGCATGACATACAAGAAAAGTATGAAAATTATGTGGATCACATTTTATCATGCCTGTGCTACCCTGTGCTGGGAAGAAACTACTGCATCCTTCAGCATGAGGCTTTGAGTGTTCATTGAGAAGCAAATACATATCTTTATTGACTGTTTACCAAACACTATGGCTGGTATTGGGGACTGCAATTAAACAGAGGAATATGAAAGAATTGAGTTCATTTAAGAACTCTGATTTTGCCATAGAAACTGTGCAGAAAGAGGTGGACACAGAAGGAACATGAGCAATTTGTGCTTTCCTTCAGGAAAATTAGCATTGTGGAAACTGTAATCAATTTTAGATGATTTGCAAAATGCCTGACTGGCCATTTCTTGGGGATAATGGACAGATGTTATCATGAAAAAGAAATTGCAGGCTCTCTTGTCAGAGCTCCAAATGTAAACCACCACCACACAGCATGGTGAGTGTCTGGGATGCTATGCAGGAAGAGCAGCTCTCCCTTGGCTGTCGTGCCGTTGGGATTGTGAGGGACCATGTGACTTAAGCTAACTAGGGCCAATGGCCCTTCTGCTTTGAGCCTACCTGTATATATGTTCCCTGGAGGAGAGTGGAGATAGCTGTGATATCAGTATCCAGTACTGGTCTGTGGTGGTGCAAGACTGTCAACCAAGCACTTGGGAGGTAGTGCCAGACAGATCACTATGTAGTTTTTCTTGGCCAGGCTTGATTTTCAAAGAACATTCCAAACCTACAGAGAAACCCTGCCTTGAAAACCAACCCAAACCTAAAAGAAAACAAAACAGAAACAAATATTCGTTTCTCCTGCACATCGTAGGCTTGCTTTGCCATGTTTTGGAACACAGAAGTGAGAAATTAATATTTTGGTTTCTGGAATTTAGGAACATGGCATTCCACATTCAGGTTTAATAAATCAGTGGAAATAGGAGATGGGGATGATCCTTCAGCAAGATTTGACCACAGTGCCTTTAATTTTCCTTTACCACCATTTCAACCAGGAAAGTTGAAATCCAATAACTCTATTGTACTTAAGAATCATCTTTCCTGCCACAAGATTCCAGAGACTGGATGGTGAAAGTCTCCCATCTAAATAACAATAGATTTGGGCCCAGTCAGGTTTAAAACACACCCTTCAGGCAGGGAGTAAGTGCAGTTATACAGTACCTGAAGGGGAGATGGTATGTGCAGTTATGGAGTGCATTTAATATATGAAGCAATTACTATTAGCCACTTATACATATTAATAGAAGTCCTCTGGCACGTTGCCCTACCTTTGGTTGATGACTTCAATTTAGTGAATGAATAAAATGGAGCTTCATTTTTTTAGGACTACAAAATACCATCATACTTGGACACATATCTTACAGGCTCCACAAAGTTGATGCCATATGGATCCTACTTTATCTATTCCATAATAGCTTTAGAGAGCATTTCTTTGAAATACTTCTTTATGCTGAAGACCAGCTAAGACATCTAGACTCATAAACCAAACAACTACAGAATTCTTCAAATTTCCATTGTTAGGCTTTGTTAGGGAGTATATGGCCTAAGTTTGGAGGCGGCCCAATAAAAATCGGCTTTCAAGAATCATAATTTTCCCCTCAGAAATTTATGTCCCACGATGAAAACTTGAGACCAGGTGACAGATTTTTGCATTTCAGGGTTGTTTTTGTGTTCTTTAATAACACTTCACTGGTAAACTGTAAGTTTGGCTTCTTGAAATTGATGAACACTCTTTCCAACATTTAGGTTTACTTACATGATTACCCAAAGTCTAGAAGCTGCTAAAAGAAGAATGGGGATCTTCCTCAGCAATATGTAAACAGAGGGCTATCAACATTCTCCTACCTCCCCCACAACAATGTGTGATTCAGGAAAGTTGAGTTTCTGAGAACAAATTAAAATTTCTGATCTACAGAATTCTAAGGGAGTATGATGCTGAATGTGTGGATTGTGAGCATGCCTCATGCTCTCTCATGATACATATGGTAGGAACGAGAAATTAAAATTATCTTCTATGTTATTTTCCATCTAGGAATCAACAGGTCTATGTTTACCTTAAACCATTAGGGATATGAGAGTCTGCATAGGAAAGCACAAGAGATTAACCCCATAAGTATGTGGAGTTCTTAGACTATGATACTTATCTGTTAAGAAGAATATCAGTAGTTTGAGGGTCAGAAGCAGAACAGTTTAAGGCTTCTTCTTTTTTAAAGTTTTGGGAGTTGTGAAGTCTAGTTATTTACTTTGTAAACACATAAAATCATTATTAGTTGTGTTACACTAGTCAAGACCTCATTTTACAAGGCTGACTTTCCCTTGACCTCTTGAGCAATGGTTGGTTATATTTTCCTGCATTTCTTTTTCCATTTTTCTATACATCCCCTTTATCCTTTCCCAAATATTTTGTACCTTCTCAATTGCTGTAGATTTGTTGTGAGTATAAATGTCATTTGTGTCAGTGTATGCACTATCATTTGTAATCCTGTTGATACTTACATGTGTTTCCACTCTCATATAGGTCATGAATTAGATGAGGTGTTGGAAATTTTATTTGCATTTTAAGAATTCATATTGCAAATTTACCCTCTATGGTACTCATAATGTTGAGGCATCCATTTCCCAATGATTATTCATTGAATCTTTATTTATATAGGCTAAGCAGATGGCACTGCACATAACCTTGTAGATGACCTGATTTCAGATCCCACCAACCAAACACAGAAGTTCGTAAAAACCCCTTACTATAGATACAGGATATCTAACAACCACTTCTATGGTGTGTCCCATAAACACACAAGGAAAACATCTCTTACAAATACTGTATATTCAAAATTTGGTGTAAACATTTCTTTTACTTATGAAAGACCCGCAGAAGCCGTGGACCCTCATGCCCCGACCCAGGAAAGGCGCTCCCCCAAATCACTCACGATAAGTGGTCCTGATGCAAAAGCATGAGGTTTTTATATTCCAGTGCACTTAGGTCCACAGCCATACCCACGTGTGGTAGAGGCCTGGAAACCCTGAGTACAGTGTTTAGACAGGTTTTATAGGGTTTACTGAATAAAGCCCACACATCATAAACCAATCATCTCAGTAGCAACTTATAAGAATCCATCAATTTGAAGTATTCAAACCTGCACTTAGCCCAGGAAGTCTGCTTTCGCTAGGGCTTCTGGGTGGTGTGACAAAGCTCATTTTTGTGTGTTCACTCTACTCACTCACTCACAACTGTCATAAACAGTCAAGAATGTGACCTTTAGCATACTCACTGCTAGCTGGCAAGGTCTATGGAGATTTAGGCTAAATTTTCTCCATCATTACATTTATAGGGAAATGAAAACAAAACCAGTCGCTTTGGGAGGATACAAATAATACACTACTCTTTTTTAAATGTTATTTTTAAAATTTGTCCTCATTTATATACCATCCATAGTTCACCTCCCTCCCCATCTTCCTTCCCCAATATCTCCCCCTTCATAAGCCCCATCCAATTTTAGAGGGGATAAAAACTTCCTTTGGGAGTCAACAAAGTCTAGCATACCAAGCTGAGGAAGGCTCTAGGCATTCCATCCGTATCATGACAGAACAAGGTGTCTCACCATAGGATGTAGCTTACAAACAGCCAGTTTGTCACCGGGATAGCTCCTGGTTTCACTGCCAGGGTCCCCCGAACAGATCAATTCAATAACTATCACCGACATTCACAGGGTTTAGTCCGATGCAATGAAAATCCTCCAACTGTCAGTCCATAGTCTGTGAGTTCCACTAGTGACAGTAGTAGGGGGTGTGGCATGGTTGGAGTGGGCTTTACCTAGTTAGAGGAAGTATGTCACTAGGGTGTGAGTGAGTCAGGCATTGATGTTTCTTGTACAGGATGCTGGCCATGTGTTGCAGAACATACTGTTGCCTCTGAGTCAAGAGTTAATGACACTAACCTACAGCACCACATTCACCTGCAGGGTACCATGCCCAGCCATAATGATGATTAACTGAATCTCTGAAACATTAAGTGAGACAACTCACTCAAATGTTCTTGAAGAGTTACCATTTTTTTTTGTAGAACTCTTCACAGCAATAAAACCCTAAAAAGACAGGGATGTGGGTATCAGGGGGCTGGGATATTACTGTGAGAGGCTGGCCCAACTCATAAAATTTCTTTGATGTTATATGGAGTACAATTGATCTACAATCTTGTGTCTCCCTTTTATGTGTATTCATTTTGGTTTTTTTTTCCTCAGTGCTATATGATTTTTAAAGAGCCAAGAAAAGTTCTATGTGAACATCAAATTCAGTTTCCTTCTAAGGTAATCTGAGGAACACATTGTAATGTCTATGTCATGAAATAAAGTGTGGGGAGTGCTAGAATTATATGACTACATTGTCAAAGAAGTAGACATTTACAATGTGGTTATCCAAACATCCTGTTCAACACAGATATGGTGTAGAACCCTTCATGGACCCCTGAGGGACCTTGAGCAAGCCTGAAGCTGTTGGCTGGAACTCCTTGACCCAAGGCTGTTTTGGTACCTTCCATTTTGATAACACACCTCATGACACACACCTTGTAACAACACACACCTCGTAGGGAGGAGCTCAGCCTAAAAATTCCTGTAATTTTCCCATTGTGCTGTAAGTTTTGACATTTAACACCATTCTTTCCCTCAATAAACTGCATTCAGCATTTGGAATTCTGACATTGCCATTGAACGAATGACCTTCCTGTCTTGTCTTTATTTAAATCTCTAGGCCATCACCCGATTTTGTGGAACAAATCAGGGCACAGGTAATACTAGTGGATCTTGCCCACCAAGATTGGCAAAGAAAGGATCACTCCAAGAAATCACCCTTGAGGCCGGCCAGCAAAATTAAGTGAATGAGGGTGTATTGAAGGTGGGGTTCCAGTAAACCCTAAGGAAGGTCTCAGTGGACTATTAGTGGCCCTATTGAAAAGACAGGGTGATAGGATCAATAAAGACAACTAAAGAATCATTGCCACAATTAAAAAAAAAATGGCAGAGATGAATAGGACTTTTTGAGGAATTACAATATCTATCAGGGGACAAGAGGGACCCCAACTAGGATATGATAGTCATGCTGTAACTGATGAACTGGATACTTTGGAATCAGAAACTGAACCTGGTGAGCCCACATTTCAACCCCAAGCACAACCCCTTTGTGATTCTGCTTCCCTTTTGTAGGGCCTGTACACCTCGAGGGTTAGAGGAAGAGGCTAAAGATTTAATAACCAAGGTAGAAGTGCTTAGAATAGGAAAGACAAGTGTTTCCAATGATTGAGACAGTGGATCCGCAGGATAACAGAGTGAGAGAGCACAGCCCATTAAATTATAAGGATATAACTGAAATTTATAGGCAAGTGGATGGCACTTGAAGAAACCATCCTGAATGAGGTAAACCTAGCCACAATATAGGAACACAGTATGTATCACACCACATATGGATTTTAGATGTAGATCAAATAATCACCAGCCTATAATTCACATCACCAGAGGAACTAGGGATACAAGGTGTATTCTAAGAGATTCCATATAAAGCCCTTACAGAACTCCGAAGGCCAAGTCCCCCAGAGCTCAGGTGAAGTGGTGGAGGAACAGCGACTTTGGAGAGAGAAGTAAGAGAAATGAGGGGGGAGGGAGAGGGAAGGCATGTGCGACCAGGAGGATTGAGCCTGGTTAGGAATGGAAGATAGGAAAGAGAGAGAGAGAGAGAGAGAGAGAGAGAGACAGAGATAGAGTCAGAGACAGAGACAGAGACAGAGAGAGTGAAACATAAAAGAGGGAGCCAATATTGGTTTGAAGACAAAGTTGGCACACACAGAAAGTTCGAGAGAACTACAAGACTGCTACCAACTAACAATCTCAGCTTCCGTGGAAAGGCTATCATAAATGCCCTCCCGCGAGTGAGATCAACAACTAACTTCTCCATGGAGCCCTCAACTAATGCCTGTTGAAAATAGGAGCAAACACCCATACATAAACACTGAGTCAAACTAGAACCCAGAAGCAGATGGAGAGGTTAAGACCATGCGGTAGAAGCACATAGAGACAGCTTACCTGGAACAAGGAGGAGCTAAGGGCCACGACTCGATAGCTGGGAAGGCACAGGGGACTGACTTGGGCCCCTGGAATATGGGTCTCAGCTAGAAGGTCTGGAGCAGTTTAAGAGACCCCTGACATGGGAGCCAGGATGTATCCCTGGTGCACAAAGGACTTTTGCAATCATATACCCCATGGAGGGATAACTGCCTTATTCTAGAGACAGGAGAGAAGCCCTAGACCTCACTTCACAGGACCTGGCTGATCTACATGACCCCAACTGATGGCATTCCCTCTCATGGCAGAATTGTCTGGGGGATGGGAGGGGAGGGTGTTTAGAGTGCATGTGAGAGGGCAGAGAGGGAAATGTGGGAGGGAAGTGAGGGAGGAAGGGGCTGGAGGGGAGGGAGGGAGTGATGGAGAGGAAAACTGGGATCGAAATGTAAAATAATAAAAACTAAATTAAAAATGTTTTTCAGACTCCAAAATTTAAGTTGAAGGACAAGTTACTGGGGCCAAGGATTTCTATTTTTGTTTCCACGGAAAATGAAAAGATGTGGATTCCCTTCCAGACTAATGTGGTTTGATCACGCCAGACCGCCTGAAACAGAGTACACAAGCTGATCCTACATTTAAAACAGCTGGCCAAAACAGCCCCTACAGACTACAACTAGGATATCTGAATCTTCTCAATCTCCCCAAGACAAAGCTCTTACCAGCTCGAAGTAGTTTGGAAAGAACGGACGCCCAAATTCTTAAATATTGTGTATAAATGTTTGCTTCATTTAATTGGACTTTGTTATATAAAATTAAATAAAAAAATTATAAATTAAAAAAACAGCTTAAAGAGGCTGTCACTGCTTATGGAACCCATGCCTCTTTACTCAGACAATTTTTGAGTCTTTCGGTGAGATTAAATTGTATTGATTGATGCAGCACTGTAGAGCCTTACAGATGGGGATTTGCTATGGAAAGACAAATTTCAAGAATTTTGCAAGAAACCACACAAAGTAATGCTGTTGCTTGATTTCCTGCTAGGAATTTAGATATG
>NW_026126292.1:0-105230 GCF_943737965.1 Phodopus roborovskii
TACAGTAATGCATGTCAACAAATAAATGTAAAATGCAAAGTGCTAAATGTCTTGAAGATACTAGAGAAATGAGGCATCTCCAAGGTTGGCAACCTTTCCATGTATGCAACTAAAACAGATTGATGTTGAGTAGAGACATGTTTCTAGGCACAGTTCCCTGCTCCCAATGCTCTGAGCACATTCATCCCACAGAGTGAAGTGATTCAGAGGCCTACACCTGGGCACAGCAAATTGCAAGGACCTTGTGATACATCACAGGACAGTGAAACTGGCTGTAGTTTCCCATTCAGTTTCAAATTGGTTCAGGAATGTCAGGATCTGCCCCTCCCCAACTGGGAACAGCAGCCCCTCATTCACCATGTCATGGTTAGCAGCTCTTCCAATATATCCAGTCAACTCCCTGTGGCAGTAATTTAAGTACAGCAGAAACAAAACATTGTACCAGCTTCTCTTCAGAAACAAATGTGAAACTGGCACCCAGATGGGACCTGTACCAGTTGGAGACACACACCTTTAATCCCAGGACTGGAGAGGCAGAGGAAGGTGCATCTCTGTGAGATTGAGGCCACCCTGGTCTACAGAGTTACTTCTATGGCAGGCTCTGTAAGGATGGAAAAATTTAGCCTAACTCTCCACTGACCCCAGGAGTAGGCAAAAGGTCACATTCTTAACTGTTTATGACAGGGATATTTAAGACATCACCTGTGAGTGAGTGAACACAGGAAATGAGCCTTGTCACACCACCCACTTCCTGGGTTAAACACGGTCTTGGATAGTTCAAATTGATTGGTCGGTACTGGATGCTATGAGATGATTGGTTTAGGATGTGTGGGCTTTGTTGTAACCCTAAAAAAGCTGTCTCAATTGTGTACCCAAGATCCCCCCACTCCTCTACTGCCTCGTGGAATATTGCTGCAGACTCCAATGCTCTTGAAATATAAGAGACATCATGCTTTTGCATCAAGACCACTTCTCATGAGTGATTTGGGGGGGCCTGAGTTGGGGCGTGAGTGTATATGTGTGTCTTTCAGCTCCAAAGCTACTGAGAAACCCTGTCTCAAAACAAACAAACAAACAAACAAACAAAAAAAAAACAAAACAAAACCAAAACCATACAAACACAACTATGCCCTATAAATATTCAAATGACAGGTTACCTGAAGGGCCTGATTGGATATTGAGGCCTGAGTGACGAAGGTTACACAGTCCTTAATGACACAGTACAATCTTTCCTGACACTGTATTCCACCCCAGACAAATATATTTTCTAGATTAGCAGAGATATGCATTTATATAGCACTTGTCCCAGACTCCAAAAGCAAACCCTGCTATCTTCCTCTACTCTTTTCTTCCTGCTGGATACAATGTGGCTACCTACCTTGCACAGGACAGTAAGGAATGTTATTGAAGTGATTATTCCCTGTCCCACATTAAGAGGATTCCAGGATAGAACAGGAGATGTTCATTCTGTAGTTTCAAACTGAAGTCCCATGAACTAAAGGTAGTTGTTGCCTGGTTCTCACTTGGACTTCAGACTCAGAGGGTAGAAATATAAAAACCAGATCTCAAAGAAAAAATACGTGTTTATCCAATCAGAAGGCTGGGTGAAGGCTGCATTGCTTTAGAAATATGAATCCAGTCCTGTTCAAGTAGAGAAAACTGAATAATGGAGATGTTTTCTTATCTGCCCACTGAGGAGGCTTTTCTGGCTCACCAAAGTTCTGATAGAGGCTTTCTTCCCAGCCCCATTCTCTCCAAGAATTCAACTAACCATGGAGACAATTTTTATTATTATTCATTTCTCAAGAATTTGTGCTGAATTTCAGGAATAAACTCCCAATGCAATGGACCTATCATCCAGTAATCTGGCAGGAGAAAGATTTATCGTCTTGTTTGTGCTATGCACAAACTGCATTTCTCTGATGTTTGTCTGAAGGGCCTGTGACAACCAGGTAAAATGTACCATGACTTCTCCTAACCTAAGCAAGAAGCCACAGATTAAATATCTTCTTTTGGTGTTCTAAAATCTCTCTTTAGTTTTTAATATTCTTGAGCATATTTCTATCTGTTAAGTAAGAGAATCATTCCAGTGTATTGTATAATCATCTCTGCAAGCTCTTTATATTGTGTGGAGGACGAAGGAGAATATGAACCTGTGCACTGCAGGAAAAGAGCAGGGTCATCATTGCAGACAAGTAAGTGACATTAAAATTCCTTATGCACCAGGTGGTGGTGCCCCATGCCTTTGATCCCAGCACTCAGGAGGTAGAGGCAGGCAGATCTCTGTGACTTCAAGGCCAGCCAGGTTTACAGACCAAGTACCAGGGCACTGTGGAAAACTGTGTATAAAAGCCAAAAATAAATAAATCCATTAAAGAGATAAATCTACTGAAAACAACAACAGTAATCACAATAATTATAATAATTGGGATGCATTAGTCCAGCCTGGTCTATAGAGATAGTTCAAGGACAGCAGGTTTCCCACAGGGAAACCGTCTCGGAACACCAAAAATAAATAAATAAATAAATAAATAAATAAATAGAATAACGTCTCTGAAGATCTACAGATCTCTCAAAGTGTAGGTCTACAGTAGAAGCCAGTGTCAATGACTCCTGTGCTTGGACTTTAAGAACACTCTAGTCCTGGAGGATGTGCTCTTGCCACTCAAGCTTCAGGGGAATCAGGACCACCCTCCAAGTCACAGGCTTTTCACCCCTAGAGACATGCTACAGGCTTGGTTTTATAGCAGAACAGGCACCATTGGACTGACCTCTGTGGTGATTGTTGCTGTGAAGAATTCTGATCATTGAAGAGTGCAGAAGCCACAGCGTTGTGAATGAGAAGATGCTACCTGAAAATAGGGAGGTCATAGTAGACAGTTTGGCAAGGCCTCCTGCAAGCTTGTTGGGAACCTGTCACCATATTCTGTGAGGTCCCATGTGGTCCTAGCAACACCCCAGTTCTGGATGTTGACCTATGAATAGTTCAGTCTATGGGCTGTACCTGTGGAAAGCATTTCAATCGGGAGTCTTTTTGTAGAAAAGTCTTTGTAGTCAACACCAACTTACTTTTTGTAGTGCCTGCACTACCATCGCTTCCATGAATTGGGTAAAGGCCTAGAGATTGAAAAAAAAAAAAAAAAGACAGTGGGTCATTCATTCAATGGCAATGTTGGAATACCAAATGCCAGATGAAGTTTATTAATGGGAAAGAATGGTCTTAAATACTGAATTACATCATAGTGGAAAAATTACAGGAATTTTAGGTTTAGCTCCTCCCTAAGAGGTGTGTATTGTGACAAGGTGCGTGTCATCAAAAAAATGCTAAGAGTACCAAAAAATCCTTGGGGCAAGGAGTTCCGGCCAACAGCTCCAGGCTAGCTCAAGGCACCTCACGTGTCCATGCAGGGCCCTACAGGTCCCACCCTTTTTTCAAATATAAACTAACACCTGCCTTAGGTGGCAGAGGATGTCAGCATAATTCCTTTCCCATCATTGGAGAGGTCACCCAGGCCCATAACCTACATGTCTTAGGTTGGATATTTGCCCCCTCTGCCTTACCCATCACTGGTGAATAGTTTGTCAGTCACAAGTGGGCAGAGGCATTTTCTCTTGAGCCAAAGACAGTATCTCTGTTGTTTGAAAGTTGGCGTGGGCCTGTCTAATGCTGTGGCAAAGTAGCACCAAGTGCAAGGGCTACAAACCCCAATGACCTGCTCACATGTTGAAGTCCTTATAAAAGGCCTTCTGCATTGGCAAGTGGCACTCAGGTTTCATAGATGATAATGATCTGCATGGGTAAAGCATGTGTATAACTTAAAAACTGATCACTCCAGGATTTCTGGAGAAAAATGATGGATTAACACAGATATGTGTAAAAGACAGAGAACAAGAAGCCTTATGATCTTCTCACAAAAATTAAATCTTACAAGAGGTTAGTTTGTAAATTTAGTTTAAATTTGTACTAGATAGTTTTAGTTCCAATTTGTACTAGATAATAAGTCTGATTTGGGTGGCTAAGGCTTAAGCCCAATCACCTGATAGTTGATCAACTGTGCTTGCAGTATTTACAGATTGGGAGAGGGCTATGGTAGAAACTGTTCCTTCAGTCGTGAAGGCAGCACTGGCAGTCATGATCCCAAAAATCTCCTTTCCACTCTGCTCCACACCTGGGTACATGGCCCACGACAGCTTTTACAGTTGGCAGACCTGCTGAGAAAAATGAAACTTTCTCCAAAATTAGCATTAGTTACAACAAAAAGAACGGAACCAGAATACAATGCCTGAGATAAAGGTGAAATTCTTGTCCTTTGGATCAAAGTGTAAATTTATAGCCACTGGATCCAAATTATAATTAATGGTCAGGAAAAAAAGTGCCACATATGGCTACTCAGACCCACAGGCATCAGGATGGGTAGATTCTTGAAGACCCATCAGACCTTCGTTCTGGAGGTTACATTCACCGTCCCTAAGCATATGGCGAATCAGCTGCTCATGCACACAAACAGGGTTATCTGCATCTTGTGGAAAGACACAAGCTGACCCTCGGGCCCATACTAGAACTGGGTTGGGGCTGCACAGTTTTCCAGTGGGGACATTCTTCCACATAACTGAACCATAGTCAGATGACTGAGGGCGCCAATGACTGTCGGCCACAGATCGAGCAGCACCATCAGTAGTTAAAATTTTAAATATAAAGGACAAGACCCTGTAAACTCCCTGAGAAGACCCTGTAAACTCCCCCTTTTTTTTTGTTTTATGAAGATAGGCTTTAATTGTATGATGTGCACGTTCCACCATGGCCTGACCCTGAGGATTATAAGGGATACCCATCTTATGTGGGATAAAAAATATTTTTGCAAAAAGAGTTAAAACCCTGACTAGTATAAGCAGGGACATTATCAGTTTTTAATTGTCTGGGCATTCCCATATAAGCAAAGGATTGTAAACAATGGCTCTTAACATCCTTAATCCTTTCTCCAGTATGAGCAGAGGCAAATATGAGATGAGAATGTGTATCCACAGATAAATGAACAAATTGTAGTCAACCAAAAGAAGGAACATGGGTAACATCCATCTGCCATATATCATTAGGTGTGACATCACGGGGGTTAACTCCAAGGTGTGGAAAATGTAAGACCTCTGCACATAGGGGACAATTCTTAACTATATCAATAGCTTGGTATCTAGCAATTTTAAAATGGAATTTAAGTGACTCTGCATTAATTGGAAGGTTGTATGAGCTGTGCAGTCTGCTTCATAACCAGACTCTCTCATCATCATGATGGCATTATCTGTTTTAATATTAAAATCAGCAATGGCATTTCCTTCACTTAAAGGGCAGGCTAAATCAGAATTTGCTTGGAGATGTCCTACAGAAATTGGAGGAGAGCGCCTCCATAGTAGGCTTTGTATATCTAGTAAGTGTTCTTGTACATGAGAGACTGGAGCTATATAAGCAGCAGTTTCTAAGGGAGCCAATATATGATACACATATTTACTATCTGTGTATAAGTTAAATGGCTGATTAGAAAAATGTTGAAGGGCTAATAGTACTGCAGATAGTTCCGCAAATTGTGCAGACTTCACTTTAAGTATAGAGCGTTTGATAATGGGAAAAGAAACAGCTATTGCACAACCATTTGAAAAGCCATCTGTAAATAGATTTCAGGCCCCCTTCAGAGGATTTAGGGAAATAACCTTGAGGAAACACACAGGGTGATTTTTTTTTTTAAATGAGCTAACTTACTGGAAGGAAAATAACTATCAAAGTGGCAGGGTGAGGAACACAAGCAATGTGCCCAATCCTCATCAAACTGTTGAAGCCATTTTATCTGTTGTTGGGTATAGGGACTAACAATTACATCCAGCATCATGCCAAAAACTTGAAGGCTCATTTTTGTATGCCTTTTGAATAATAGAAAGCTTTGCCTGGGGATAAGATTTAACTGCCTTTCTTGGGGATGAATGTTCATGCACCCACAATATAGGACCAGTTTGCCAAAATACCACAGTAGGGGAATATGCTGAAGGAAAAACTAATAACATCAAGTTCTTAGAATAGTCAATATAATTTAAATGTGCAGATTGGAGGCATTTATGCACAAGCTGTATGCATTTCCACACAGCATGCGTTACAGTGTGCGGAGAAGTGGGATCAGAATCTCCTTGTAAAATATCAAATAATGGTCTAAGATGCCCAGTGGTTAGGGTTAAACTAGATCAAACGCAATTTATGTCTCCCAATAATTTTTGAAAATCATTAAAGGTGGTCAGTTTATCTAGCCTTAAAGTAGTCCTTAACAATTGATGACCAGTATTGATAGGGAAATTCTTGTTGCAACTTTTCTGGGGCTATTTATAGCCAGCTACTTGAAGATTATGTTGCAATTCCCCAAAATCTTCATTCATTCCCTTAGAATCTGGGTCGCCTAAAATAATATCATCCATATAATGTAAAATATAGAGGGATTGAAATTTCTCTCTAATGGGGGCAATGGCCAATGATACATAAATTTGACAAATAGTGGGACTCTTGTCCATTCCTTCAGGCAACACCATCCATAGATAACTCTTATAGGGCTCTTTAAAATTAAGAGAAGGAAAATTTCCCAGCCCAGTGTGATTTCCACCTCTTATGATAATTAAATTTTTAGATACAACAGACTGAGGGTCACCTTTGAGGAATTTACCCAGTCCTTTTCCTTGTACATAACCTTGGTTAGCCAGCATATTTTTAACAGGCTCAGTACTAACGACCGCTCCCATGGCCTGAAGCACATCTCTCCCAAAAGGTTAACAGGGATATGACTTAACACAAAAGGCTGAAAAAGACCTGTATGTCCTTCATTATCTGACCATTTAAGAAACTGAGTTCTACATTCTGGAGCCACAGCAATGTCCTTGTTGTCTACACCAACACCATGTCTTTGGCCTGGCTCCTCCATTGTCCCCCCCTCTTTTAATAACTGAAGCTATAACCTGGACCATAATGTGATGACAATCTATGTACTGACATATAAGTATATACTCATTAAGACCTTTGGCCTTATGGTGATGTAAAGCCTCTTTACAATACTCGTTTGCATTTTCAAATGCCAATTGTTTAACTATGGGCATGGCATTTCCATCATCACCAAAAATGTGGCCTGGCAGCTGTAGGAGGCAGTCTGCAAAATCTGAATAGGGCTCAGACAGTCCCTGCAATACCTTAGATAGTTGATCTCCTGCAGCCTTATTAGGCAGGGCTTTCCAAGCTCTAATAGCAGCAACAGCATTTTGTGCATGGACTGCTGGGTCAAAAAGAATTTGAGCTACAAGTGTAGAATATTGCCTAGTATCTGCGAGCATATCTAAATTCCTAGCAGGAAATCCAGCAACAGCATTACTTTGTATGGTTTCCTTGCAAAATTCTTGAAATTTGTCTTTCCATAGCAAATAGTCACCCCCACTCAGCAAGGCTCTACAGTGCTGCATCCAAACAATACAATTTAATCCTGCGAAAGACTCAAAAATTGTCTGAGTAAAAGGAGCATGGGGCCCATAAGCAGTGACAGCCTCTTTAAGCTGTTTTATATCCTTAAAATTTAATGGGCTGTGCTCCCTCACTCTGTTATCCTGCGGAGCCACTGTATCAATCAGTGGAAACACTTGTCTTTCTTATTCTAACACTTGTACCTTGATTATTATATCTTTGGCCTCTTCCTCTAACCCTCGAGATGTAGAGGCCCTACAAAAGGAAGCAGAATCACAAAAGGGGTTGTGCCTTGGGAGTTGAAATATGGGCTCACCAGCTTCAGTTTCTGATTCCAAAGTATCCAGTTCATCAGTTACAGCATGACTATCATATCCTAGTTGGGATCCCTCTTGTCCCCTGATAGATATTATAATTCCTCAAAAGTCCTATTCATCTCTGCCATTTTTCTTTTTAATTGTGGCAATGAATTCTTTAGCTGTCTTGTTTTAATCCTACTGCCCTGTCTTTTCAATAGGGCCACTAATAGTCCACTGAGACTTTCCTTAGGGTTACTGGAACCCATCCTTCAATACACCCTCATTCACTTAATTTTGCTGGCCGGCCTCCGAGGGTGATTTCTTAGGTGATCCTTTCTTTCCAAATCTTGGTGGGCAAGATCCACTGGTATTGCCTGTGCCCTGATTTGTTCCACAAATCAGGTGATGGCCTAGAGATTGAAATAAAGACAAGACAGGGGGTCATTCGTTCAATGGCATTGTCAGAACACCAAATGTCGAATGCAGTTTATTGAGGGGAAAGAATGGTCTTAAATACCAACTTACAGCACAATGAAAAATTACAGGAATTTTAGGCTGAGCTCCTCCCTATGAGGTGTGTGTTGTCACGAGGTGTGTGTCATGAGGTGTGTTATCAAAATGGGAAGAGTACCAAAACAGCCTTGGGTCAAGGAGATCCAGCCAACAGCTCCAGGCTTGCTCAAGGTCCCTTGGGTGTCCATGAATGGTTCTACACCATATCTGTGTTAAACAGGAAGTTTGATGAACACATTGTAAATGTCTGCTTCTTTGACAATATAGTCATATAATTCTGGCACTCCCCACATTTATTTCATGACATGGACATTATAATGTATTCATCAAGTTACCTTAGAAGGAAACTGAATTTGATGTTCACATAGAACTTTTCTTGGCTCTTTAAAAATCATATAGCACTGAGGAAAAAAAAAAACAAAATGAATAGACATAAAGGGAGACATAAGCTTGTAGATCAATTATACTCATATAACATCAAAGAAATTTTATGATTGGGCCAGCCTCTCACAGCAATATCCCAGCCCCTGATACCCACATCTGTCTTTTTAGGGTTTTGTTGCTGTGAAGAGATACTACAAAAAATGGAAACTCTTAAAAAGAAAACATTTAATTGAGTTGTCTCACTTAATGTTTCAGAGATTCAGTTAATCATCATTATGGCTGGGGCATGGCACCCTGCAGGTGAATGTGGTGCTGTAGGTTAGTGTCATTAACTCTTGACTCAGAGGCAACAGTATGTTCACCAACACACTGGCCAGCATCCTATATGCAAGAAACATCAATGCCTGACTCCACCCACACCTAGTGACATACTTCCTCTAACTAGGTAAAGCCCACTCCAGCAATGCCACACCCCCTACTACTGTCACTAGTGGAACTCACGGACTATGGACTGACTGTTGGAGGATTTTCATTGCATCAGACTAAACCCTGTGAATGTCAGTGATAGTTATTTGAATTGATCTGTTCGAGGGACCCTGGCAGTGAAACCAGGAGCTATCCCAGGTGACAAACTGGCTGTTTGTAACCTACATCCTATGGTGAGACACCTTGTTCTGTCATGATACAGGATGGAATGCCTAGAGCCTTCCTCAGCTTGGTATGCTAGACTTTGTTGACTTCCAAAGGAAGTTCTTATCCCCCTCTAAGAACTGGATGGGGCTTATGAAGGGGAAGATATTGGGGAAGGAAGATGGGGAAGGAGGTGAACTAAGGATGGTATTTAAAATGAAGACTAAATTTTAAAAATAACATTTAAAAAGAAGCAGTGTATTATTTGTATCATGCACCCAAAGCGACTGGTTTTGTTTTCATTTGCCTATAAGTGCAATGATGGAAAAATTTAGCCTAAATCTCCATAGACCCTGCCCCCTAGCAGTGAGTATGCAAAAGGTCACATTCTTGACTGTTTATGACAGGGTTGTGAGTGAGTGAGTGAACACACGAAATGAGCCTTTTCACACCACCCAGAAGCCCTAGCGAAAGCAGACTTCCTGGGCTAAGTGCAGGCTTGGATACTTCAAATTAATTGATCCACACCAGATGCTATGAGATGATTGGTTTATGATGTGTGGGGGCTTTATTGTAACCCTATAAAAGCTGTCTAAACACTGTACTCAGGTTTCCCAGTCCTCTACCCCACGTGGAGTATGGCTGTGGACCCCAGTGCACTGGAATATAAAAAACCTCATGCTTTTGCATCAAGACCATATCATGAGTGTTTTGGAGGGGTGCCTCACCTGAGTCGGGGCGTGAGGGTCCACGCCATCTGCGGGTCTTTCATAAGTAAAAAGAAATGTTTACACCAAATTTTGAATATACAGTATTTGTAAGAGAGATGTTTTCCTTGTGTTTATGGGACACACCATAGAAGTGGTTGTTAGATATCCTGTATCTATAGTAGGAGGTTTTTTTTACAAACTTCTGTGTTTGGTTGGTGGGATCTGAAATCAGGTCATCCAGAAGATTATGTGCTGTGCCATCTGCTAAGCCCATATAAATAAAGAATTCAATGAATAATCATTGGGAAATGGATGCCTCAACATTATGATACCATGCAAGGTAAATTTGCAATATGAATTCATTAAAATACAAATAAAATTTCCAACACCTCATCTAATTCCTGACCTATATGAAATTGGAAACACATGTAAGCATCAACAGGATTACAAATAATAGTGCATACACTAACACAGTGTGACTTTTATACTCACAACAAATCTACAGCAATTGAGAAGGTACAAAGTATTTGGGAAAGAATAAAGGGGATGTATAGAAAAATGGAAAAAGATATGCAGGAAAATATAACCAACCATTTCTCAAGAGGTCAAGGGAAAGTCAGCCTTGTAAAATGAGGTCTTGACTAGTGTAACACAGCTACCAATGATTTTATGTGTTTACAAAGTAAATAACTAGACTTCACAACTCCCAAAACTTTAAACAAGAAGAAGCCTTAAACTGTTCTGCTTCTGACCCTCAAGCTACTGATATTTCTTCCCAACAGATATGTGCCATAGTCTGAAACTCCACATACAAATGGGGTTAATCTCTTGCTTTGCTACTGCAAACTCTCATGTCCCCTCGTTGTTTAAGGTAAACATGGACCTGTTGATGCCCAGATGGAAAATAACATAGAAGAAATAATTTAATACCTGTTCCTGCCACATGTATCATGAAACAGCATGAGGCATCTGCACAATCCACACATTCAACATCATGCATACCTAGAAAGTTCTGTAGATCAGAAATTCCATTTGTTCCCAGAAACTCAACTTTCCTGAATCACGCCATTGTTGTGGGAGGTAGGAAAATGTTAATAGCACTCTGATCACATATTGCTGAAGGAAGATCCCCATCACTTCTTTTTAGCAGTTTCTAAACTTTGATTAAATCATGTAAGAAAACCTAAATGTTGAATGAGATGTTCATAAATTCCAGAAGCCAAACTTACAGTTTACCAGTGAATGTTCCCACAAAACACAAAAGCAACCCTGTGATGCACAAACGTGTCACCTGGTCTCAAGTTTTCCATCTGGCAGACATAATTTTCTGTAGAGGAAAACTGTGATTGTTGAAAGTGGATTTATTGGGCTGTCTCAGAAGCTAAGGGCCACATACTCTAACAATGCCTAACAATGGAAACTTAAAGAATTCTGTAGTTGTTTGGTTTATGAGTCTAGATGTCTTAGCTGGTCTTCAGCATAAAGAAGTATTTCAAAGAAATGCTCTCTAAAGCTATTATGGAATAGACTCAGTAGGATCCATATGGCATCAACTTTGTGGAGCCTGTAAGATATGTGTCCAAGTATGATGGTATTTTGTGGTCCTTTAAATATGAAGCTCCATTTTATTCATTCACTAAATTTAAGTCATCAACCAAAGGTAGGGCAATGCCAGAGGACTTCTATTAATATGTATAAATGGCTAATAGTAATTGCTTCCCATATTAAATGCACTCCATAACTGCACATACCATCTCCCTTCAGGCACTGTATAGCTGCACTTACTCCCTGCTTGAAGGGTGTGTGTAAACCTGACTGGGCCCAAATCTATTGTTATTTAGATGGGAGACTTTCACCATCCAGTCTCAGGCATCTTGTAGCAGAAAAGATGATGTCTTAAGTACAATAGAGTTATTTGATTTCAACTTTCCTGGTTGAAATGGTGGTAAGGGAAAATTAAAAGCACTGTGGTCAAATCTCGCTGAAGGATGATCCCCATCTCCTATTTCCACTGATTTTTAAACCTGAATGTGGAATGCCATATTCCTAAATTCCAGAAGCCAAAATATTAGTTTCTCCCTTGTATGTTCCAAAACATGCCAAAAGCAAGCCTGCAATGTACAGAGGAAACGAATACTTGTTTCTGTTTTTTTATTTTTTTTCTTTTGGTTTGGGTTGGTTTTTCAAGGCAGGGTTTCTCTGTAGGTTTGGAATGTTCTTTGAAAATCAGCCTGGCCTAGAACTCACAGTGATCTGTCTGGCACTACCTCCCAAGTGCTTGGATTACAGTCTTGCACCACCACAGACCAGTATGGATACTGATACCACATCTATCTCACTCTCCTCAGGGAACATATATACAGGTAGGCTCAGAGCAAAAGGGCCATTGGCCCCTGGCAGCACAAGTCACATGGTCCCTAACAATCCCAGCAGCAATGACAGCTAGGCAGAGCTGCTCTTCCTGCACAGCATCCCAGACACTCACCATGCTGTGTGGCGGTGGTTTACATTTGGAACTCCTACAAGAGAGCCTGCAATTTCTTTTCATGATAACATCTGTCCATTATCACCAAGAAATGGCCAGTCAGGCATTTTGCAAATCATCTAAAATTGATTACAGTTTCCACAATGCTAATTTCCACCGATGGAAAGCACAAAATTGCTCATGTTCCTTCTGTCTCCCATCTCTTTCTGTACAGTGTCTACAGCAAATTCAAAGTTCTTAAATGAACTCAATTATTTCATATTCCTCTCTTTAATTGCAGTCCCCAATACCAGCCACAGTGTTTGGTAAACAGTCAATAAATGATCTGTATTTGCTTCTCAATGAATACCCAAAGCCTCATGCTGAAGGATGCAGTAGTTTCTTCCCAGCACAGGGTAGCACAGGCACAATAAAATGTGATCTATGCAATTTTCATACCTAACCCTGTATGTCATGCCCCAGCTAAATATAACCTTCCAAAATTTTGATCACACAAATCTAGTCTGTCTTCATTCATGTGACATGAATTAATACACCCTGAGGATATAAAAAAAATCACTGAATATTAATTAGTTAAGATTTTTTTTCTTATTGCTATGTGTAAACACAAACAAATTCCACAAGTCTTGTTGTTTTTTGAGAAAGAGTTTCTCTGTGGCTTTGGAGTCTGTCCTGGAACTAGTCTTATATACCAGGCTCGTCTCGAACTCACAGATATCTGCTTGCTTCTGTCTCCTGAGTAATCCTCTCCCAGTCAGGGAATCCAACCCCAGACTAACCAATAACAGGCAGGGATGAGATATTCACCACTATTCTATCCAAGAGAGATCTTATACAGAAGACACTTAATTGGAGTAACTCACAGTTTCAGAGGTCCAGTCCATTGTCATCATAACAGAAAAAATGATTTGAAGAAGAATGCCATGCTGGTTTCATCTTGATACACAGGCCACAGTACGTCATCTTACACACTTGCTCATATCCAGCACACAAAAACCCTGAAAGCCCATAACCAGTTAAACTCTTCTTCCCAAAATGCCAACTGAACTGCATCAATGCCACACCTTATAATAGTACCACTCCCTATGACATCATCGGTCCATTCTCCTCAAGCAGGGCCTTTTTTCATGATAGTAAATTAAGCATCTGACTACCTACCCTGATTCCCTTTGAAATACACACACACACACACACACACACACACACACACACACACACAAACTGTTCATTTTACTCTAGTCTGAAGAAAAAAAGCATGCTACCCATGATTTTTTTTTCCTGTAAGTGCAATGCATGTTTGACTCCATGATGTCCATGATATAAATGGACAATTTTAAAACACGATGGACATAATTTTTCATCTTCTGGTATTTTTACATCATTTGTGATTTTGGAGTGGGTTATATTTTAAATCAAATTGCAGTGTTACAGATTAATGATTTCTGTTTATTAAATATTTCTGTAAGAATAATTGGTATCCACATATAAAATGTTTAAGATGCTTGGTCCACAAACAGGTACTGAAGGAATACATTCACTTATTTAAGAAGGGATAGATCAGCAAGGACATTGCCCTGGAAGCAACAAACTGGGATCAAGGACACCTACGTAAAAAAGAATGAGCCTGTCTCAGAAAACTAATTCTAAAAAACTGGAAGAGCAGCTGTTCTATATTTGCCTTTCCAATGAGAAATAACTCCATAGACTTAAGAGATATGTAAAGAATATCTCTGTAATGATAGCATGCATTCTTTTCTGGCCAATGGGCAAAGGGGACAGAGCTTAAAACAGATGTGTTGGGAGATTTTGAGACAGGGTTTCCCTGTGCAATAGCCTAAGTTGTAGTGAGACTACCTGTGTTTATGACACTGGTCTGAAACTCACAGAAATATGCCTGCCTGTGTCTCCTGAGTACTGGGTTTAAAGGCAAGCACCACCACAACCTGGATCCTAAAACAGACTTGAGCAATACAAAGTAACTGACATCTTTAAGTTCTTCCAGGGTCAGATTACAACTGACACTTTGAAGAATTTAAGTAGTAATAAGAAACTGCAAGTAAGGCCAGGAATGCAATTAAAATTTTCAACAGAAAAATTAGTACTATAATTATTTAATAATACATGAGTAACATGAAACACAGGTTCACACTTCACTGACAGGGTTTGGAGTGGAGGACCAGAACATGAGGAAAAGAGGAAAGGCAGAACAAAGAAAAGATAAAACCTGTGAAAGGGAGGTCTTACTTAACCTATGTCTTATTCTAAGTACGCTTCTTATGAGGAATAGCTTACTGTTGTCTCCTTTCAGGGGGAGATGGAAAAAAATGGGAGATTTTAGGAATTCAGTAGGAGTTATCTTTCAATGAGACCAGCTCATGAGAATATTACTCAAGCATTGCATCATGAGGAGAACACAGTGCATCTGGGGAACTTTAGTGATTAAACCCTCAGCACACTTGGGACCAATAACCCCAGCTCCATGTGGTGGGAATAGTAGTGTTCACAGGATATGAAGCAACCTCACCACAAAGGCTCTGGATTCTGACAATTACATTCTCTCCAAAGCATGTTCATTATGTTAAAGGAAGGGATCTATTTCATTCTCAATACCTGAGTGTCTAAGTCTAGATGCCCAGGCTAATACTGGATCTACTAAGCTCATTAGTGGTTTTGAGAAAGAGCTATGTTCCTTCTTTGTGAGTCAGGACCTAAACAGATGTCTTGCTTGCTCAACCCCTCAACACAACAGTGTTTACCTTTTCAAACAATTCTCCTCTGGGTTCATCTTGCCCATCTGGCTGAACTATGATTTTCTCTAGATGAAAACTCGACAATCTGGCAGAACATTCCAGTAATTCCCCCTTAAGCAGCTTGAGAATGACCTCTTCTATGATATGAGGATGGGCTTAGGGGCACTTTGTTAATCGGGAGTTTCTCCTTTGACATGATTTGCAGCCAAACTACTACAGAGAGATTTAGGGATACAAAAAGGGATAATTGTTATGTAGCTTAACATTGAGTTTAGGTGAACTGAATTTGCTCTTTACCTGGTTGTCACAGGCACTTAAAATCAGGAAAGAGAAGCAGGCTCCAGATGACAAACAAGATAGTAGCTCTTTCTCCTCCTAGAAAGCTGGAGGATGGCTCTAAAAATGTAGGAGTTTTATCCCTGAAACTAAGAGCAAAAGGTTGGAAAATGCATAATAATGAAAACAGTAGTCTTCCTAGAAATAGTTGGAGAGGAATGAAATTAGGAAGTTTGTATTTGTGAGCAATATTGTTAGTCAACACATGTTCAGTAGCAGGTTCAAAACAAAAGAAAGCAAAAACTAATTGCATTATTTGAGGTTCTGTGCATGGACAGGGATGGTAGGATGAATTTCTCCATATATGTAATACATGGATTTATTATAATGTCTCATAGGCTTTAGTCCAGGTAGTCCAAAAATGGCTGCTTAACAATGGGCACCTGAAGACTACAGCAGTTGTTTAGTTCACCAGGGTGCATGTCTCAGCTGGTCATCATTATACTTGTCAAGTCCAAAGAAAAAAGCTCTAAAGCTAGTAAAGTAATAACTTGGTAGCCATAGCTAGGGGAAGCAGCAACAGAAGAAGAACTTCCTCCTTCAATTCCCTTTAGACATGCAGTAGACCACCAGATGGTGCGACTCATATAAAGGTGTATCTGATTCTTCCTTACATATTTTGTTTTATTAATGTATTTCATTTTTGATTACTGACAGCCTCCTTAGTTGTGATATTAAACATGTGCACTGCCACCAAGTAGTTAAAGATGGATCTCATCATCTAATTCCATATAAAGCTTCCCTGAGTGGCTTTGACAGTTCTGGAACACATTCTGCCTGTCTGTCCCATCTGAAATCCTATACGGGAACCCATTCCAAGTTGTCATGGGTACAGAGAGTTCAAATAACAACTATGGTCCATAAGATATTATCTTTCCTACCATAGGTTGTCTGGGCCTTTATGGTTATTTATCTCCTATCTAAAAGCAATATATTTGGGCCCATAAAGGCTTATAGACACCCTTTAGGCACGGAATACATGCAAGTATGGGGTTTCTTAACATAGATAATATGTGCAGTTATGGAGTGTCTTTAGTATTAGGTGAAATAATTCCTATTTGCTCTTTATATATATTCATAGAACACCTCTGCCATTGACCGACCATTGGTTGACTAAATTCTGACATGAATTAAATGGAGCATTCATTATCTGTAGTGAGATAAGCACCTTGGCCCTGCCTGTGGCATAGACCACGCCCATTGGGGGGTGGAGACAGGGCCGGATGAGACTGGAAAGAATTTTGAAGAGGATACTGGGAGAGCTCTCTTTCCTGCAGCACAGGAACAGCTTCCTGTGACCAGGAATCTGCTGGTGTTCGTCTTTCTATAATGTAAGTTATTTCTCCCTGAATAAACATCTATTCAGCCTATCTTTTTCTCCTGATCCTTATCGAACATCAATATCTGGTGTCAGAAGCAGAATCTGGATTTTTACCGGACCTGGTTATTACCAAGTCGGCAGATGCTGCTCGCTTCCCACACCATCCCTGAATGAGCAGGGTTCCTTGCCTAACCAGGTGGATATACCCCACCTTGTGGGACATTTGCCTCTGCCCTACAACTTTACATCCACTGTGGCACTGAGAAAGCTAACACTGCTTCTCATCTTTTGCCTATTCCCCACTTTGCATTTGCAGCTGTGGTGCACATGGCGCCTGCCCAGCTGGTGTGTTTTCTGTGGCCCAAAGGCGCCAGTAAGTGGCAACACCTGTTAGCCCTGGGTGTCCTAGAAATTTGCCCAAAGCTCCTTTCTCTCATGAGTTTAACAAAATTTTGCTTGCCTTAGGTTGTTAAGAGCTATTCTACAGGGACAATGATCAGAAGGATTGTCTGCTGCAGGATGCAATTTGGTGGGACACCGCCAGGCACTACCACCACAAATTGAGATCAACAACTAAAACCATCAAAGTTTGAGGACAGCAGAATTATACCTAAGGTAATTGCAACATTCTTCGCCATTTAAGATGATATATGAGACCAATTGTTCCATACCTAGGGTGGATAATCTTATGATGCAAGACTTTAGAAATTATTTTACTTCAAATATAGAATGAATTTTAACATAAGAAAAATCATGCCTTAACCAAAATATACATTTTTTTTTGTAATAGCAATTGGTATCAACATTAAGATATTCTAAATGGTTTGAGCTTAAAGGAAACAATAAGAAAATTTTAAAAACCAACAGAGACTTAGTAACAGGGGTTCAAAATATGGAAAATAACAATAGAGAGCTAAAAAACCAAATGCAGAATATTGAAAATGACAATGGAGAGCTGACAATTAGAATGAAAACCTACACGGTTAAAAAAAGGTTTAGAATATTGAAAATGACAATATTAGAAGGCAAAACATAGAATGCTTAGAAAAACAGTTCAGTCTATTGAAAATGGCAATAGAAGGATGAAAAACAGAACAGAAAACATACAATGTTTGGAAACAATTGTTTAGAATATTTAAAATGAAAATGGAGAGCTTAAAATTAGAAGACAAACATAGAATACTTAGAGAAAAAGATTCAGAATATTAGACATGCAAATAGAGAGCTGACAGGTAGAATAGAAAACATGGAACATAAAAATGACCAACTAGAAAACAGAATTTTTTTTTGATGTCTAATGTTTCAAAAATCAAAACAGAAACAATGCAATGCATTAACATTCTGACAGGAACAGCTGATTCCTGGTTGAACAGAGCTGCTAATAAATTTAAAACCTGGAACATCAGATGCAAAGACTAGAAGAATCTGTTCCATGTCTGAGGATTAATTGAAAGCTAGCAGATAGAACTTTGTGTCTGGAAGGTAGTTTACATTTCATTCAGATTTTATCTAAGAATGAGAATATTAAAATTATGGAATCTTTAGTAGTTAGAGAAAGCAAGGGACTTACTGATTCAATGAAGTCTCATGAAAGTTATGTGATTCATTATCATACACTCAAAGACAAAATGCTGATTAGATTTCAGGCCTTAGAAGACTGCTGAGCCCTGAAAAATCAGGGTAAGACAGCCTTTTTACCTCCCTGCCTTTGTTGTGGTCTGTCAAGTACTCTAGGCCTTAGCCAAAACTGGCTGTACCAACCTTGCTGTGAGAACTTTGGTGACTGTCCAGGTAGCATGCTGTTTCTGTCCTTGCTGCACCATTTGGAAGTTGCCCATCCACACTTCCTGCCTCCCCTGGTATTGTTATTTTCCTTCTCAGGTCTTTGATGAGGTTGAAGATTAAATTATTACAACTATTATTCTCTCTTCCTAGTTAGATATAACAGGTTCTAGACTTATTCTTTCCAGCTTAGGACAACTCTATTGTAAACACTGTTTTGACTTCACCCTAGGACTAGATAGTTAGGTCTTAAGATTGTATATTCTCAATTTTCCTTTTGTTAGAGCACAATTTCTTTTTATTTAATTTATTATTTTACATGTTGATCTCAGTTCCCTTTTCTTCCCTCTCTCCCTCCTTCCCTCGCTCCCTCCCTTTTACCCCCTCTGCCCTCTCACATGCAACCTAACCACCCTTCCCTCCTTTCCCCCCACCCCAATAACATATGTAGAGTAATGGCGTCCAGTTGGGATCATGTGGATGTGACAGGTTATTTGAAATATGAACTAGGGCTTCTCACCTGTATCTAGGTTAAGGCAGTTATCCCTCCATGGGGGATGTGTCTGCAAGGTCCTTTTGTGCACCAGGGATACATCCTGGCTCCACTGCCTGAGGTCCCTTAGACTGCTCAGTCCATCTGGCAGAGACCCATATTCAGGTGGTCCTGAGTCAGTCCTATGCTGGCTTCCCAGTTCTCAGTCAGTTATTAGAGCACAATTGTTATTCACTGTTTTTTTTTTATATAGTTTTTGTATCAAGCCTAAATCTTTTCTTAGACTAAAAGGGGAACTGTAGTGAGATATTCACTTTGTTCACATGCACATTGTTGTGGAGGCAGAGCAGGAGATTACCTGGGGGAACTAAGTCTGAGGAGAGGGCTCAGAGAGCTCTATTGCTTGCAGCACGGGGACAGGAGTACATCTGGAGGTATCTTTGGGACCAGGAAGGAACCTGGTCATATTTTTCTTTCTATGTTGTATGATATTTCCCAAGAATAAACATCTATTCAGCCTATTTGTTTGTCCTGATCATTATTAAATATCAATAAAGGAGAGCTGGTGTACACACATGAGCAGAAACAGGAACCAAGAGTTAAGAGTGCAGAGGGCGCAGAGAAATTCAGGGGAAGGCACCACACTGAGAAGGTACACTCAGGATTTAAATAAATAAATAAGATATTCACTTCAGCCACACACCTCTGAGTAAGAGTCACTGATAAGAGGAAAAAAGGAAAATAGAGAAGGAGAGTATTGTCTATGATAACGATGTTTGAGAAAATCAGAGAAAGACACTAAAGGTAATGTAAAATGATATAGAGGTTCAAAGAAAAGTAGTAGAAAGTTCATAGGAAGATGTAAACTGTTGTGTGCTCTGATATCTACAAATATAAATTTAAGATTAGTAATATGTGTTAAAAATTTTGACCATGCCACGTTAATTGTTTAAACGTTCCTTTTATTTCTCTAAAGAAAACTATATGTACTTGTTAAAAAGTTCTAGAGTTTGCCTCTAATATAGCAAGACCAGCCATTTGGGCAAAATACTGTTCTTGTCTGTACTGTTTGACTTTATGCTTTATGAACTGGACATGCAGGACCCACAGGAAACTGACTCTGATACAAGATGGACATTGCTACAGAGTTCCTTCTTCATGAAACAGTCTGCTAGACATTCTGCAGGATGTGGAGAAAAGTGACTGACAAACTGCCAACACAGGTGGGACATTTTTAAATGTTTTGATTTGCTGAGAAGTCTGCCAGACACACTATGACCTATAGACTGGAGATGGAACATCACAGAAGAATGTTGGAACTGACCCGGTGAATTGTCTCTCTCAATTCTAGAGTTTATATATTATACTTCTATGTTCCTTGATGGACTTGAAGACTGATAGTTAAGGTTATAGTTTTCCTTAGTTAGAATTAAAGTTACATATAGGACTTTAGACTCATAAAGATAGGATAGATAAAAGAATATTTTCTTTAAATATTACTAAATGTTAAAGGACTGAAAAAAAAAAGTTCTATCTGTGATTCCTGTTATAAACCTAAGTTTTATTACAAGAATAAAGCAAACACAAAAAGGGTTTAATTGTTTTTGGGGTCTAATGCTAACAGCCCTCAGGTCAAAATTCATCTCTGAGCTCTGGTCATCTGATTAAGATGATGAGAAAATCAGATGTCCTTTTAATGTAGATGATATTAATACTGATTTTTTGGCTAACGGTGTTAAAAATTGAAACTAATTAAAAGGTTACAATTAGTCTCACTAGAAATTAACATAAATTTAACAGTCACCCAGGTCATAATGTGTTTGAAGACATAAAGGGCACTTTATTTTTGATATCACAAAAAGACATAATCAGATGTGTAATTTTTTATGAAAACATATTTAAATGTTTAAATTTATAAGGTTACAGGATATTTGTGCTTTTAATATATTGTTAATGTTTGTGCTTATATCAAAGGGCTAAAATATAAGATCACAGCTGTAAGCTCTATATACTAACCAAAAGTTGAGATACTCATTTTTTATGATACAGAAGGCAATGCATCCTTGTTTTTTGCTAAATTTGGTAAGTGTAAAATATTTAGATAAATTGAGTCACATAGATGTTTCATGTTTCCCTAAAAGGAGTTCCAAATTAAAATCAGTATTTTTAAAGCTAAACCTGACAATACGAAGTTCTAGTTTTGTAAAAGCTGTTTAATCTATTATAAAATGTTAAGAAACACAAGTTACTAGCCATTCTTATAAATTAACTGTTGATTATAATCAAACTAAATGTTAATGAATAATAACAGAGATAAACCTCACTATGTTGCCTATACATGTTCTAAATGATTAAGGTTAAAACAAGTACCTGAAACAAAGTTGTCTGTTCAGATACACGTAGAAAGGCTTCTAATACTATAGAGATATGTATAGAATAAGGCATTTAAATGTTAACTAAACAGCTGTAATAATATCAGACAAAGAATCACAGATCCTAACAATGACCCTAGGCCTCTAAATAAGATTATTGGTCAGCATGGATTGTTATGACACTGACCAGGGAACAAGATGCTCAAATACAATGTCTACTGCCAGGCAGGACCCAGCTTAGTCTTTGTAGATGCTGAAAAATTATTTGCACCACCTTTGCCTAGACAAAAGAAGGTCAGTCTTTTCCATGTCTCTCTTCCACAGAGAAAAGGCAAACAAACAAACAAAAAGCCTCTCATGTTATGCATTTGGTGAATAACTCCTCCCTTAATCCCATACACAATTGGTTATGGCTAGGAATATAAGGAATGGTCCCTGTCAGTTTTTTTAGTAGATTGAACAGTTAATTAACTATATCCTTCTCACATCTGATAGTTTTGATGGCTGGGCTAACCATAACTTTGTCAGCTTGGCGGTATTAGGCAGCATTAATATGGCTCCTAAATAAGGATCTAAAATCATAAAAGTCATTTTTGAACATTTATTTATTAATTATGCATACTTTGTTCTGCCTTCATATGTCTGCAGGCAAGAAGAGGTAGTCAGATCTCATTACTGATGTTTGTGAGCCACAATGTAGTTGCTGGGGATTGAACTCAGGACTTCTAGAAGAGCAGCCAGTACTCTTAACCAATGAGCCATCTCTCTAGCCCAAGACATATACGTCTTAAAATATATAAAATTAATTTATGATATAAAAATTCAGAGCTTAACTTTTAATCAAGTTCTGATAAGCTAATCTAGCAGGGACTCCCAGCTCTTTACTCACAAACTCGATGTTTTATGATTTATGTTGGGTGTCATTGAAGTGTAAATATGAAGGATATTTCATCAGGCCTAAGGCACCACTGACCAATCTATACATGGATCTCTCTTGACAGAAGAAAAATGTACAAGTTTGTAACCCAAATCTGTAGTTTTTGCTAGGACTCAAAGGCATAAGTACATTCCTGCTGTTTTACAGATACCCAATATCTACTTTTTCTACAATATAGATTTCAGTACAGAGTGGTGATGATAATATATCTCAAACTTATGTTCCCAATTTAACCATGTCTCAGCAGATTTGTGCTTCTGGCAGATGAGCATCAGTTACTGACTACATTCTGCTCCTAAATACTGCTCTGGACTTACTGTGAACCAGCACAGCCAATGTGAATCTTCAACAGGGTCTATATACTAATGCCTCTGATAAATGTGCAATTTGCTAATTTGCTGAATCCACCCTCCTTTTTCTCCTTTTTTTTTTCCAATTTGGTTTTATATAGCATTTTAGCCATTTCACGCCCAAGTAAACACTGCAAAGGTAAGCAGGAAGTAGTACAGGAAAGAATACATTTCACCTTTTCCCTGGTTGAGATGCTATATCAAAAGTAAACCAAAGTAAAGTCCTATACATAGGGGGTAACGTGAGTAACCTGTACCAGAAGTCTTTTACCTATTGGAGGCCCAAAAATTGGGCATCTAAGGTTTGTGTCAAAGAGGCAATGTGATGGAAAAATTAATAACTAAAAGTTATAAAATTAGGGTTTATTGGATGAAGGAAAAATTAATGAGAACAAGAATTTCTGCCAATAGGTAAGTCCCTGACTCAGGAGAAGAAGTAAAAACAAAGAAAAAACCCCAAACTTTCAGGTGTGCTTATCAATCTTGCCTAAACAAATGATGGATTCTATTAACTTAGATCCATGAAGACCTTGTAAATAACTTTGTACTCTATGGACTGTCTTTATCTTGGAAACCTTGTGAACTGAGAATAGTGATCTCAAGCTTCACTTTCTGTTTACCCTGTTATAAACCCCTCAGAATTTTAAGCCAGTACCTTACTTTTCTGACAGAGTGAAGTCCCATCTGGTCTGATTTTTAGCAATAAAAACCTTTTGCCAGGAAGTACCCAGGAGTCACTTCCTTGGAAGTTGAGTAAACCTGTAGGCATAATAGTAACAAGCTGCTCAAGGAGGCTTTATAGGCTATAGGACTCCAGGTATCAACTATTTGAAAATCAAAACACTGTTGTGTCAGCGGCATTCCTATACTACTTCCCGCTTACTTTTGCAGTGTTTTCTGACTTGGAAGTAGGCTAAAATGCTAGACAGTAACAACAAAAGGAAGGGGGATTCAGGAAGTGGACCATTTATCAGAGGCATCAGTTTGTAGACCCCGTTGAAGATTCAAATCAGCTGGGTTGGTTCACAGTAAGTCCAGGGAGAGCACTATAGAGGAGCAGGCTGTAGTCAGCAACTGATGCTCATCTGTCAGAAGCACAAATCATTTGAGACATGTTTAAACTGGGAATAAAGGTTAAAACATATGTATTTAATTGGAACTTTTAGTTCCAATTAGATCAAGAAAGACAGCAAGACCAGGGAGAAAATTCCATCCTCAGGGTAGCTGTATTTATCTGCAGTCCTTTTGACCTGTAAGAATTTGATAAAAGCTTTTTGACATTTGATCTTCTGAAGCCTATATGAACTGTGCTATATAAAAGGATATAAAAGCTTTAGATATATTATCATCACCAATCTGTGCTGAAATCCAAATTGTAGAAAAAGTAGATTTTATGTATCTGTAAAACAGCAGGAATGGACTTATGCCTTTGAGTCCTAGCAACAACTACAGACTTGGGTTAGAACCATTTTCTAATCTTAAATTTATATTTGTAGATATGAGAGCCCACAGCAAACAGTTTACATCTTTCTCGACATTTGATGACTTTTCTTTGAACCTCCATAACTTTTCACATTACCTTTAGTCTCTCTCGATATTCTCAGACATCCCTAGCGTAGAAATGTCTCTCCTTTTCTGTTTTTCTTTTTTCTTATCAGTGACTCTTACCCAGATATGCATGCCTGAAGTGAAATCTTATTTATTTATTTAATTCCTGACTCTACCTTCTTACATTGGTGCTTTCCCCTGAGCCTCTCTGCACCCTCTGCTCTCTTAACTGTTGGCTCCTCTTATGGATTTTGTGGGTTATACCAGATCTTCTTTTATGTTATCTTTCAGTATTATAATTTTATTTTTATCTCTTTTCCACTCTTCTGGATCTTGCCAATCCTTTTTCCTGTTCTACCTTTTATTGTCCAGAGAAATGGAATCATACTTGTAACACCTGAAGTTCCTTCTGATGTTCTCTATTCTGCTTTGATGAGTTGCATTGACCTATAAATCTGCAGGCCACTTAACATGTCTACTAGACCACTGTTATCTTATTTTGTCTTCTTTGCTTCAGACTGATTTTACCAAGTCTGTACATAGCCATCACTTCTAATTACCATATATTTTGTTATTTTTATTTTTTTAGTTAACACAAAAATCTTTACCAAATTTGTTCTCCCCAACACCCCCTCATCCTGTACCTCCCCACTCTCACCCCTACCCCTTTCCCTACGGTCACAATCACTGCCACCTGAGGAGAGGAGGGCTGGGCGAGGGGCTGCTTCTGTTATTAGCACCTAGGGATTCAGAACTCCTCTCTGACTGCCCACCTGGTGGCCCAATGCACCTCGTCCATCAGCAACACAGCTTGGATCCTGGATGAGCATGGCTTCGGACTTCTGTACCAGGGAGAACCTGGTGCTGTTTACACTGGTGTTCTATATTACCATGAACCTGAAAGATTCTGCCTGGGAGTATTTATTTTTTAATTTACTTATTTATTTTTTATTTCACATGTCGATCCCAGTTCCCTCTCCTTCCCTCCATCCCTCCCTCCCTCCCACCCACTTACACGCTATGCCCCCTCACATGCACCCTGTCCACCCTCCGCTCCCAGCTCCCAACCCAATTCCACATGTATGGCAATGCCATCCAGGTGTAGTCATGTAGATCTATCAAGTCATTTGAAGTAGGGACTAGGACTTCTCTCCTGTTTCTAGGTTAAGGGGAGTACCCTCCATGGGGGATGTGTGTGCAATGACCTTTTGTGCACGAGGAACACATCCTGGTTCCACTGTCTGCAGTCCCTAGGACTGCTCAGTCCTTCTGGCTGAGACCCATATTTAGAGAAGACTGAGTCAGTACCATGCTGGATTCCAAGGTATCAGTCTGGGTGCCTGTTATTTGCTCCTTGTTCAGTTCAGCTGTCTCTCTGTGTTTCTACAACCTGGTCTGGTTCTGTCCATCTGCATCTGGATTCTAGTTGAACTCAGTGTTTTGGTTTGGGTGTTTGCTTCTGTTTCCAACATCACTATAGGAGAGCTCCATGATGGTGAATAAGTTAGTTGTTGATCTAACTATCCAGGAAGGGCATTTATGGTAGCCTTTTCACAGTTGGTCAAATTGTTAGTTGGCAACAGTCTTGTAGGTCTCTAGACCTTTCTTTAGATTCACTTTTCTCTTCAAACCTATACTGGCTCCCTCTTTTATTCTCTCTCTCTCTACCTATCTCTCTCTTTCTGTCTCCCTCTCTCTCTTTCACTCACTCTCAGTCTCTCTCTCTCTCTCATCTGCCTTGTATTCCTACCCTGACTCAATCTTCCTAGTTGCAATTTCTTTCCTCTCCTCCCTTCTCTTTCTCCTAGTTCTCTCTACATTCATTGACCCACCCACCTCCCATGTTCTCTGGGGGACTTGTCCCATCAACCTTCTGTGAGTGACTTTATATGAATCTCTTAGAATACCCCTTGTATCCTAGTTCCTCTGGTGGTGTGAATTATAGGCTGGTGATCCTTTGCTCTTGGTCTAAAATCCATATATGAGCGAGTACATCCTATGTTCATCTTTTTGTGACAGGGTTACCTCATTCAGGATGGTTGTTTCAAGAGCCATTCACTTGCCTGGGAATTTCAAGATTCCATTATTTTTTTCTGCAGAGTAGTATTCCATTGTATAGATGTGCCACATCTTCTTATCCATTCTTCAATTGAGGATCATCTGGGTTGTTTACAGTTTCTTGATATTACAAATAATGCTGCTATCAACATAGTTGAGCAGATGTCTTTGTTGCCGGGATGTGGATCATTTGGGTATATGTCTATCTCCAAAATGGCTGTACGAGTTTGCACTCCCACCAGCAGTGGAGGAATGTTCCCTTTCTCCACATCTTCTTTGGTATAAGTTGTCATTGGTGTTTTTAATTTTAGCCATCCTGGCAGGAGTAATATGGTATCTAAAGTTGTTTTGATTTGCATTTCCCTGATAGCTAAAGATGTTGAGCATTTTCTTAAGTGTTTTTCAGCTTTTTTGGTTTCCTCTATTGAGAATTATTTCTTCTGTTCTGTACCCCATTTTTATTTTTGATTTTATAAAGTTTTTTTTTTCAATCAACGCTTCTATCTTTTTTTTTCATTTTATATAACCAAGTCCATTTAAATAATAACAAACATTTATAGACAATATTTGGGGATTTGGGTGTTGTTCTTTCCAAACTACTTCCTGCTGGTAAGGGGCGCTGTCATGGGGATTCTATGAAGATGCAGAAATCCTGGCTGTAGTCTGTAAGGCTGCTTTGTCCACCTGTTTTGAATGTAGGATCACTATCTCTATCAGGTGGTCTGGCTTGATCAAACCACATTAGTCTGGAAGGAATGCACATCTATTCATTTTCTGTGGAAACAATAATAGAAATCCTTTTCCTAGTAACATGTCCTTGAACTTAATTTTGGAGTCAAAGCATTTTTTTTAAATTTAATTTATTATTTTACATGTCGATCCCAGTTCCCTCTCCCTCCCTCCCTTCCTTCCCCCCTCCCTCCTTCCCTCCGTTTTACTCCCTCTGCCCTCTCACATGCACTCTAACCACCCTCCCCTCCCATCCCCCCACCCCAATTCCATATGTTGGGGAATGCCATCCAGTTGGGGTCATGTAGATCTGACAGGTCATGTGAAGTAGGGACTAGTTCTTCTCTCCTCTCTCTAGATTAAGGCTGTTATCCCTCCATGGGGAATGTGTTCCCAAAGTCCTTTTGTGTACCAGGGATACATCCTGGCTCCACTGTCTGAGGTTCCTTAGACTGCTCAGTCCTTCTGGCTGAGACCCATATTCAGGGGGCCTGAGTCAGTCCCATGCTGGCTTCCCAGCTATCAGTCTGGTGGCCCGTTAGCTCCTCCTTGTTCAGGTAAGCTGTCTCTATATGTTTCTGCCACCTGGTCTTGGCCTCTTGACATGCATCTGTGTCCTACTTCGACTTAGTGTTTATGTATGGGTGTTTGCTCCTGTTTCTGACAGGCATTAATTTAGGGCTCCATGGATAAGTTAGTTGTTGATCTCACTCTCCGGGAAGGGCATTTATGGTAGCCTTTCCACGGAAGCTCAAATTGTTAGTTGGGAGCAGTCTTGTAGTTCTCTTGATCTTTCTTTGTGTTCAATTTTATCTTCAAACCAATATTGTCTCCCTGTTTTATGTTCTCTCTCTCTCTCTTTGTGTCTCTCTTTCCTGTCTTCTATTCCTAACTAGGCTCACTCTTTCTGGTCGCACATGTTTTCCTTTCCTCCCCCTCATTTTCTCCTACTACTCTCTCCATTCGCTGCCCCCCCCACTTCCCCTGAGCTCTGGGGGGACTTGCCCCTTCCTGGTTCTGTGAGGGACTTTATATGAATCTCTTAGAACATACCTTGTATCCTAGTTCCTCTGCTGGTCTGTACCCCATTTTTTAATAGGGTTGTTTGGTGTTTTGTTGATTAGTTTTTTTGAGTTGTTTGTATATTTTGGATATCAGCCCATTGTCTGATGTGGTATTGGTGAAAATTGATGGGAGATGCCATTCTGTAAATGTTGGGCAATAGGAAAGGAAGATAGGAGGGACTAAGAGACAAGGAGGAAAGAGGAAGTTGGAAGGAGGAGTCAGCATGGAGACTCTGGAGAAAGCAGAATGCCAGTATGCTCCTCAGTAAGAAGACCACATGAACATACATAGATCAGCAGAAATGGGTTAATGCTTAAGACAGAGCTAGCAGATAAGAAACTACTACCAGGCCAAAAGCATTATGTCAAATATAGAGTCTCTGTGTGTTAATTGGGGCTGGCGTGATGGCAGGACCAGACCCGTGGCAGACAGAAAAACCTTACTCCTTACATAAAATCTTTTCCCAGTGTGTGGGCTGCCATTTTTTCTTTCCACTGTGTCCTTTGCCTTACAGAACCTTCTAAGTTTGAAGAGGTCCCATTTATTAATTGTTTCTCTCAGAGTCTGTGCCCCTGGAGTTACGTTCAGGAAGTGGTCTCCTATACCAATTTGTTCAAGGGCACCTCCTAAGTTCTCTTCTAAGAGGTTCAGTGTGGTTGGATTGATGTTGAGGTCTTTGATCCATTTGGACCATAATTTTGTGTATGACTAGAGACTTGGGTCTATCTGCAGTCTTCTAAACACCATCATCCAAATGGGCCAGCACCATTTGTTGAAGATGATTTCCTCATCCCATTGTATTGTTTTATATGATTTGTAGAAAATAAGGTGTTCATACCTATGTGGGTTTGTATCAGGTTTTTGAAATCCATTCCATGTTCTACCTGTTTTTTTTTTGTTGTTGTTGTTGTTTTGTCTGTTTTTGTGGCAATTCCAGGCTGTTTTCAGGAGTATAACTCTGTAGTAGAGCTTAAAGTCAGGGATGCTGATGCCTTTGAAGTCTTTTATTGTACATGGCTGTTTTGGCTATGCTGGGTCTTTTGTTTTTCCATAAAAAGTTGATTATTATCCTTTCAAGGTCAGTGATGAATTGTGGTGGGTTTTTAATGAGATTGCATTGAATCTGTAGATTGCTTTTGGCAAGATTGCCATTTTTACTATATTTATCCTACCTATTCAAGAGCATGGGAGATCTTTCCATATTCTGGTATCTTCTTTAATTTCTTTCTTTAGAGCCACAAATTTTTATTATATAGGTCTTTCATTGGTTTGGGAAGTGTTCCTCCAAGATACTTTATGTTGTTTCTGGCTATTGTAAAGTGTTATGTTTCTCTGATTTCTTTCTCAATCTCATTGTTGTCTGAAAAAAAGTAGGGATACTGATTATTTTGAGTTTATCTTGTACCCTGCTGTTTTGCGGAAGGTGTTTATCAGCTATTGGAGTTCCTTGGTAGAGTTTATTGGGTTGTTTATTAAGCTATCATATCATCTTCAAATAGTGATAGTTTGACTTCTTCCTTTCCAATATGGATCCCGTTTATCTCCTTTTCTTGTCTTATAGCTTTAGCTAGAACTTCACGTACAATATTGAAGAGATATTGAGAGAGAGGGCAGTCTTGTCTTGTTCGTGATTTTAGAGGAATCACCTTAACTTTCTCTCCTTTCAATCTGATGTTGGTAGTTGGTTTACTCTGGGTTCTTTTGTATTTCGGGCATAAATTTTCAGAATTGAGACTTTGTGTTGAAGAATTTCTCCTGCAATGAATACTGAATGAGCATCTTCATCTCTTTTGATTAATTTTGGTTTGAAGTCTAAATTGTTAGATATTAAGATAGCCATGCCTGCTTGCTTCTTGTGTACATTTGATTGGAAGATATTCTCCAACCCTTTACCCTGAAGTAATGTCTATCTTTGAAACTTAGATGTGTTTCTTGTATGCAGCAGAATTCTTTCTTCGTATCCATTCTGTTAGCCTGTGTCTTTTAATAGGTGTGTTAAGACCATTAATATTGGGGGTGAGTAAAGGCCTTTGATTATTGATGCTTGTTTGTTTTAGATTTGATGTTGGCAGTGGTATTGTGAATATATTTGACCTCCATCACCCTTGGTTTCTTGTATAGGGAGATTATCTGTTTCCTACATTTTGTATGCATAGTTAACTTCTGTGGGTGGGAGTTTCCCTTCCAAATCTTTCTGTAGTGCTGGATTTGTAGGTAAGTATTGGAAAAAAATCTGTATTTGTCATTAAATATCTCGTTTTCTCCATCTATAATGATTGTTTTGCTGCGTATAGTAGCCTGGGCTAGCATCTGTGGACTCTTAGTATTTGTAGAACATCTATGCAGGACCTTTTGGCCTTGAGGAATTCCATGGAAAAGTCAGTTGTAATTTTGATCGGTTTGCCTTTATATGTTACCTGTCCTTTCTCCTTTGTTGCACATAGTATTCTTTATTCTGTGTTTTAGGTGTTTTCCTTATTATATTTCTAGGTTTTTTTTTTTTTTTTTTTTTTACTTTTGGCCAGCCTAATTGGTGTTCAGTATACTTCTTGTACTTTCATGTGATTGTCCTTCTTCAGATTGGGAAAGTTGTCCTCGATGATTTTGTTTAGTATGTTTTTGACACCTTTGAGCTGGTCTTCCTCTCCTTCCTCACTGCCTATGTATTCCTAGGTTTGGCCTTTTCATGGTGTCCCAGAATTCTTGGATGTTTTGTGTTAAGTATTTGTTGGATTTATGATTTTCTTTGGTAGATTAATCTATTTTCTCTAGTTTATCTTCCATGCCTGAGATTCTCTCTTCCATCCCTCTTTTTTTTTTTTGTTGGTCATGTTGTGTCTGTAGTTCACAATCTTTTGTGCAGTTTTTCTATTTCCAGCATTCCTTCAGTTTTTGTTGTCTTTACTTTCTCTATTTCAATCTTTCAGGGTTAAAGGTCCTGGGTGGTTGGAGGAAATCTAGGATGAGCCCACAAACTTTGTACCTCCCGGGTTTCCTCAAGTCCAATGAAGTTATTCCCAAATGTGAAAGCAAAAGGTTTTAATTGGGAAGAACAAACCAGTCTGGGAGTTCACTCTATTGGAAGGCTAAGTTACCTAGCAACAAAAGTGAAATGGAGGCTTGACACCACTAGTCTCAGCTCATAGGGTTTTCAAGGTTACAGCATTTCATAGAGTACAAAGTTAGATTGCAAGGGCAACAAGATTGATTAGCACACCTGCAAGGTTTTATTTTCTTTCTTTCTTTTTTTTTTCCCTGTATCTCGTGAAAATAACATGTGGGGTCTGTACTCTGAAATCAGGAAGTTATCCACTAGAAGAGATTCTTGTTCTTTGTAGTTTTTCCTTCTTGCCATTAACCCTAATTTTTAATTTTTCCATCACATCACATAAAGTAAAATATAAATTGTTAAATGTCTCCAAGAACTGTAGTATTTCCAAGAATGTACAAAAAGCTCATTGAAGTTGACTAAAAAGCCCTACACAGGGATCCCTGCTCCCAATACTCTGAAGAGATTCAACCCACAAAGTTTTAGTCAAGAGTCATATCATTGATTCCAGAGAGATTCACATATCTCATGAAAACGCATAGGAAGTAAAATCTGTCTTCATGTTCCCACTCAGATGTCGGGAGGACCCAACACATGATTCATTTACTACACCATGTACTCCTCCATCCTGGGGACAGCAGCCTCTCACTGACCATGTGTTTCCTGAGCTCTCCCAAGCTCTCCATTGAACTTACTGCAACAATAATCTCCTTTAGAGAAAAGCCTGAATCTGACCTAAGAAGGTCCCTGTACCTTTTATTATTGACAGATCATGAGGAGGGTTCTGGTTGGCTAGTGATGATTGAGTAACAAGATCACCTTCTTAAAGACACAGTGCAATGATTCCTGACCTGGCCTTCCAACCCAGACAAAAACTATTTCTAGGTCAGCAGAGATACACATTTCTACTGCACTGGCTTTGACTCCAATAGCAAATACTGCTCTCATCCTGTACCCACTCCTTTCTCTTGAAAACAAGGTGGCTCTCTAGCTTTCACAGGCCACTACACAATCACATGATGTGATTATTCCCTGTCCTAACTACTATTGAGAGATTTTGGCACAGAAAATGAGATGTTCTGTAGTTTCCCACTGATGTCAGATGAACTGAAACCACTTATTTCTTGGTTGTCACTGGGACTTCAGAAAAGCAAGGGGAAAAAAAGGAAAGAAAACAGATCTCAAACAAGAAAATAAGTCTTTCTGCAATCTCAAAGCTGGATGATGGATCCACTGATTTAGAAACCTAACAACAGTCCTGTTCAAGAAGAGAACATTGAATAATGCAGCTATTTTCTCACTGTACCCTGAGGAAGCTCTGCTCTGTCACCACAGTGCTTGTAGAAGCAAGCTTCAAAGCCCAATTCTCTCACAGTATTCAAATTACCCTGAAGACAACAGTTTTTATTATTATTCATTTTTCAAGAATTTCAGGAATAAAACTCCCAATGCATTGGAGCTATCACCAAAGGATCTGACAGGAGAAAGATATATCATGTTCTTTCTGATATTGCTCCTTCCCTTCTCTCATGGATTCTAAATTGTCTGTGACCACTAGATAAAAAGTACATACAGTTCCCCTGACCTCAGCAAAATACACAGAACAAACATCTTCTTTTTTGCCATATGCCCTAAAATCTCTCTTAAGTTTTTCATATTCTAGGCTCCCCTCCCTGTGTTAAATAAAAAATTATTCCAATCTGCATTTTGTAATTTTATGTGCAACATCTGCACATTGTTTTGAGGAAGGAGGGGATGATCTTTCGCAGAGCTGGAAGAGAGTGGGCTGTCTATTTTAGACAGGGTAAGTGACATTGAGATTTGTGTCTCTACAGTTGTCTATAAGGTCTGGGTGTTGAGTAGAAGCCAGACCCAAGGTACCCTGTGGTGTGTCTTTAAGCACACTTTAACCCTTAAGGAAGTGCTCTTGTTGATCAAGCCTTACTAGCCAATCAGCACCACCAGGCCAACCTGCTAGTCACAGGCATTGCAGGACACTTTCTGTACCCATACTGTAGGCTTTTGTTCTTGATGCAGGTTTGGTTTTAAGCAGAACAAGCGCCAGTGAATTGATTGCTTTTCTTGGAGTGTTACTGTAGTACATTGTGAGTGGCGCATGGTTGAGTACAGAAGCCACAACATGGTGAGTAATGGGATAATATCATAAGATATTTCATAATTACATTGAGCATTCTGAGTATTTCCAAAAATAATTGTTAATGTGCCTTTGTAATCAGCATGTTGTTATAAATTGTTGTTCATTTTCATAGGATTGTATTCATTTCATGTTGCAACTTTACCATGTGTAGGATCTTAATTCTGATGCTTCATGCTCCAAAAGATCATTATTTAGTTCTTTATTTTGGTTATATTGCTAATCTGTGGAAGAGTATGGCTCATAATACATGTTGTGTATCTTGCCATGAGACTCAGTACATCTTCTTTTGAGGGATGACAAGAGGTCAGATAATGATGCACAACTTCACATAATTATCTACATCCCATAATATGTATACTCATACCAACCATTTTCTCTCATGCTCAATCAAACAGTAGGTAGTAATAGACTTGAAAAATTGATAAATATGTATTCCATCAATTCTATTACCATCAATTCTAGTCTTGTACACCACAATTTAGCTTTGACACACTACACTGGAAATTGTAAACTTAATTTTACTTGGTCTTAATAGTTAAAACCTGGATTCAGATATGTGATTAATGATGAAAAATCAGAGAAGCAGAGCAGCCCACCCCTAGGTCTTACTTCTACTGAATCCTCAGACCAAAGGGGTGGGAAATTCTGATTGTAGGGTATTGCGGTAAATAAGGATCAGGATAAACAAATAGGCCGAATAGATGTTTAATCAGGGAGAAATAACTTACAACCTAGACAGATGAACACCAGGATATTCAACCCGACCCTCTCCTGTCCGAGTCATGCCAGAAAGAGAGAGCGCCTTCCTGGCCCTCTCTGACCTCCTTCCTCCGGTCACCTCCGCCCATCCCTCCACCCCCCAATGGGCGTGGTCAGTGCTAGAGAAGGACTACCTCACTACAATTCCCCATTTAGTCTAAAGAAAAGATTTAGGCTTAATACAAAACTATATACAAAACAGTGAATAACAAGTGTGCTCTAAGAAAAGGAAAATCGAGAACAAAATGACCTACATATCTAGTCCTAGGGTGAGGGCATAATGGAGTTTACAATAGAGTTGTCCTAAGCTGGAAAACGTATGTCTAGTACCTAATATATCTAACTAGGAAGAGGGAATAATAGTTGTGATAGTTTAATCTTCAACCTCATCAAGACCTGAGAAGGAAATTAACAATACTAGAGTAGACAGGAAATGCGGGTGGACAACTTCCAAAAGGTGCAGCAAGGACAGAAACAGCAAGCCACCTGAACAGTCACCCTAGGTCTCACAGCGTCTTTGGTACACCCAGATTTGGCTAAGGCCAAGAGAACTTGACAGACCAAAACAACAGCAGGGAAATAGAATGGCTGTCTTACCCTGACTTGGCAAGGTCAAGCAGTCTTCTATATTTGTCTCCTGCAAGCACATAGGGCTGCATGTCCAAATCAGTGGTCAAGGTGGGGGCAATTCTATGCCCAACAGGCCATTAGCTGAGGCGAGATTGAACTCCAGCAGGAGCAACAACAGTGTCCAACATATTTTCGGGAAAGTGCACGGTGCTGTCAGGAGCAACAGTGTCTCATGTCAATGGAGTACTAATATTAAAACATTTAAATGCCATGTTCTGCATGTCAATGAAGTGATTGAAGATTAAGCATCTATATCTGACTAATCTCATAGGTACAGGAAATGTGAGTGAAGATAATCTGTAATACTCGGTAACTTAGCTAAAAAGACTGATTAAAACTTTCCTGAGTAAAGCAGGAACAAATACTTAAACAATATAACTATTTACATATACCTACATGTAAATCCCTAAAATAGAGGTAGAGTATAAGTGTCAAGACAAGAGGTAGAACTATAAAGGGCAGCAAGTTAAATATCCCAAATTGTATCAATATACAAAATGTCTTGAACACAAGAAAAGTATACATACATAGAATATGGCAAAAAATAATGTGCATAAAATATTTTAAGTGGAAACATTTAACACAATATAACAAAATATAAACTTAATTTTACATAGCTTACCACATAGGAATACATAACAATGTAAGCTGTAAAATACTATCTCATTCATACTCAAATTCTCAAGGAAATAGGCTAATCTACTTATATCCCATCTAAACCATAACTTTACCCACCATTCCCTATTCCTGTCTAAAAGATAAACCCGAGTGTAAGCATCACCCAATCCCAAATAACTAAAACCAACCCAAAGACAATGACTATTATCCCAAAATTCCAAGGGTAGGGAAAGGGGGCATCGTTATCTCAAGATTACTTCCTGCTGAAATGGGACGATGATTGCTCCAATGGATCCTGTAGGAAGAAAATTTTTAGCAACCAAATTTCTCAACAGAACTGGCTGTGACATATTTAGTTAGTCACTGTGTGGCAGAAAATTCTTGACTGTAGTTCTATTTGAAACTCTGGCCAGGGTGTAATAAAAAGGTGCACCATTACAGCTAGCTAGTCATGAGGTGTCTCGAGCAAAACAGTCTCAAACCGGTTTTAGGGTGATGTTTGTAGTTCCGATGCATCAGGTTGAGTCAAGTGGAAATGATGATGTGGGGCCCCATCTTCTTTCCGGAAAGTTCAAAGATTGCTGTTAGGAATCGTTATTATTCCTTGTGGAAAAGTTACACATCAATATTAAAGTAAAATTTTCAAGTTTTAAGGTATGCATTAGGAAAAGACAACAATAAGCATTAAAAGTACGTGAGAAAATTAGGATTTCAGAGAGAAAATTGCATAAGATATGAGTCCCCAGATTTTGTTTTCTTCTGCCTTACACCAATTGGCTTCTTGATTTAAGGCAGAAACCATGAATTTAATCTTAACAACATGCTTGAATTTAGAGAAGGAAAGCCAAATCCAACTCCAAAGCCAGCATTGGTTTACAAAATTTGGGACTTCAGGAATAGTAGATAGTAGATAGAAATAGATTTCTATATAGAAATAGTTTAGTACAATTAAATATTTTTTTTTTTACCATATATCAGATTCTGCTTCCTTAAGTGATTGTTTCTGAAGAGCTGTCTTCTCTTCTGTAGGCACCTACATGTTCATTGTCTTTTGGCTGTTTGATGATAGGTTTTCTCTGTTTTCCTGTAAAAACAAGAACAGAACACTTCCCCTACCTTTGAGAGGCCTCCGCACACCTCATAGGACCTAGTTTGTTGGATGACTTGTCATTTCTCTTCATTAAGATGTTTCTCTTGTTCAACTCGGATCTTGATTAACTTAGATGGTATCCATAATTTTTCTTCTCCTGTAGATACAAATGCAAAACCCCTACCCCAACGTAACACATATCCTGCTTTCCATTCTGAGCTCAGTACATCCTTGAAATACACTGGCTGATATAGTTCAGAAGTTTTTTCTACTGTCCAGTGTCTTCCTGCAGCTGTTTTTCCTTTTTCATCAGGATTAAGAAAGTTTAATGTTAATAAAGCATTATGTAATCTGTGTTTGGGTGTTTTGGTTCTTCCTGCCTGTTTATGGAGCATTTCTTTTAAAGTAAGATTGGATCTCTCAACCACTGCTTGTCCTGTAGGATTGTGTGGTATACCAGTTATGTGCTTTATCTTGTAATACTCAAAAAACTCTTTCAATTTGCTGGAGACATATGCTGGAGCATTGTCAGTTTTATTTGTGCAGGTATGCCCATAATGGCCATTACCTCTAAAAGGTGCGTTATAACAGAATCAGCCTTTTCAGAGCTCAGAGCTGTAGCCCATTGAAACCCTGAAAATGTATCTATAGTGTGATGTACATATTTTAATTTTCCAAATTCTGCAAAATGAAACACATCCATTTGCCATATTTCATTCCTATTTATACCTTTAGGGTTACTGCCTGGTGGTAAAGGAGTTTGGTTATAGAATGAGCAAGTAGGACATTTCCTTACTATTTCCTTGGCTTGTTCCCAAGTGATAGAAAAATCTTTTTTAAACCTTTACTGTTCACGTGGTGTTTCTTATGAAACTCTGAGGCTTCTAGCACACTTCCTATCAATAAACGATCAATTTCATCATTGCCTTGTGCTAGAGGGCCTGGCAGACCCGTATGGGATCTGATGTGTGTTATATATATAGGATGAGTCCTCTTTCTGATAGTATGTTGTAACTGTATAAACAATGAAGTTAATTCTGTATTGTCAGGAATAAATTCTGCAGTCTCAATGTGTAAAACGACTCTCTCTGCTTATTGAGAGTCAGCTTGTGGTAGCTACGCCTGGAGGTGTGTCGCCAAATAGCACCTAGCCACCGAGGCTCGTCTGATCCCGGTTCCTGTAAAAAGTTCTTAACAAACTATGGCAAGCAGAATTTTGTTAAAAGGGGACTTTTGGAGTTACTTGTAACACAAGACCAAACGTGTGCAAGCCGGGCGGGTGCCGCCGGGTGAGTGCCGCCTGGTGGTTGCTGCGGAGAGTCTCTGCGCGAATGCCAAGTCCCGTGGGGAAATGGGCAAAAAATGTTAAGCGGTAAGTGCCTTCTCAGGTCTGCTTTAGCGGCAAAGATCTCCTTTGCAGTAAGGAAGAGGCAAATGTCCCAAAGCTGTGGTGAGTCCACCTTGTTAAACCCTGCCCTGTGGGGAAGGTGGGGGAGGGGGGCGGCTTCTGCCGCCTGGGGGCAAAACCCAGGTAAATCCTGCTTCTGACACCAGATATTGCGGTAAATCATTATCAGGATAAACAAATAGGCCGAATAGATGTTTAATCAGGGAGAAATAACTTACAGCCTAGACAGTTGAACACCAGGAAATTCAACCCGATCCTCTCCTGTCCCAGTCACGCCAGAAAGAGAGAGCACCTTCCTGGCCCCCTCTGACCTCCTTCCTCCGGTCACCTCCGCCCATCGCTCCACCCCCCAATGGGCGTGGTCAGTGCTACAGAAGGACTACCTCACTACAGTAGGGTCTTCCATTAGAATACAAAAAACTTCTGTCTTCTTCCACTTTATATTTCTCTCTCCTCCCAGCCAAATCTACCTCCCAAGTACAGGGATAAAGGAATGAACCACTACCTGTCTCTCTTTCTCTTTTAGACTGGGTAAATCTGGTATAGCCAGGGGCGACCATGAAATTACAGAGATCCACCTCATTATGTCTCCCAAATACTTGGATTAGTAGTGTGCTCCACCATGACCTGTCCTATATGGCTAACTACTGCCCATCTCCATACTCTCTTCTTAAAGCAAGTTTTTTGTTGTTGTTGTTTGTTTATTTGTTTAGATTTGTGTATTGTTTGTTTGGTGTTGTTTTCAGACAGGGTTTCCCTGTGTACATTTCTAACTCAATCAAACGCATGGAGATTTACAGCCTCTGCCTCTAAAGCACTGGAATTAAAGACATGTGCCACCATCACCTGGCAAAACAAAATACCACAACACCACCATAAAGGAGAAAACCTTTATGGACCCCACAAATTTAATGGCATGGTGATCCTGCTGAGTTTATCAATTTATAGCTTTAAAGCCCATTTCTTTGAAATATTCATGTGTAGTGAAGACCAGCTGAGACACCCACACCCATAAGCCAAACAAATACCGAATTCTTCAAATATCCATTCGTCATCACCATTGATGTACTAGCTGGCATCAGAGCCTGTGAGACATTTCAATAAACCCTCATTCTATAGACACAGAGAGATATGTTCTACCAATCCTGTTCAAACAGAGAACATTGAATAATGCAGCTGTTTCCTCATCTTCCTACTGAGGAACCTGTGCTGGTTCAACACAGTACTCATAGATAGAGACGTTCTTCCCAGCACGATTGTCTTTGAGTATTCAGCTTACCATGCAGATGACACTTTTTTATTATTATTCATATGTCAAGAATTTAACTCAAATATCAGGAATAAAACTCCAATACAATAGACCTATAACCCTGGCGTCTGTGAGGAGAAAGATATATCATCTTGTTTGTAATATGGCTCCTGCCTTTCTCTCATGGTTATCTGAGAGGCCTGTGACAACCAGGTAAAAAGTCCCCTCAGGTCCCCAGACCTCAGCAAGATGGCACAGAACAAACATCACTTGTATCCTAAAAAATTTCTCTATACCTTTAATATTCTGGGACGCATTCCATCTGTTCAATAAGAGAATCATTTCAGTCTACATTGTGTAATGGTCTGAGCAAGCTCTGCACATTGTGTGGAGGAAGAAAGAGAGATAGAACCAGTGCACTGCAGGAAGTGGGTTGGATCGTTTATTGGTGACATGGGTAAGTGACATTGAAATTTGTGTCTGACTATGTAGTGTTGGCTGTCATCTTTGATTCCAGCACTCAGGAAGTAGAGGCAAGTAGATTTCTCTGAGTAGACTCTGGTCTACAGAGTAAGTTCCAGGATAGCAGGGCCACAAGGGGAAACTCTGTTTCAAACATCAAAAGAAATGAATTAATTAATCAAATAATCAAATAATTAATTAATATTAAATAAGTAATGAGAAAAATCTACTAGAAAGCAACAACAACAATGTTAATAATAATAATTAGGAAGGAATTGAACAGCTCAGTTTAATGAGCAAGTTCTAGGACAACAGGCACCAACCACACAGGGAAATTCTGTCTCAAAAAAAAAAAAAAAAAAAAAAAAGTTCCTGTTTGTGCAGATCTCTAAAATTCCTAGGTCTGGAGTAGAAGCCAGGCCCAAAGGAGGTGCAGGGCTTGCTGTGTCTTTAAGAACACTCTAACCCTTGAGGAACTGCTCTTGTCACTGAAGCCTTATTAGCCAATCAGGGACATTGAGCCAGTATGAGGTCTGGAAGGAGACTTCCTGGAGCCATGCTGCAGGCTTGGTTTTGTATCAGAACAGGAGCCAGAGGATTGATTGCTTCTCTATGAGTGGTGCTGTGGGGAATTGTGAGGGGAGGGAGCTCATGGATGAACAGAGAAGCTGAAGCACGGTGAGTGACGGGATGTGGGAGGGTGGGATGGGGAGTCATGGAATTCTGTTTGGCAGGCCCTCCATGAGGAGGCTGGACTGGAATGTGCTGCCACATTCAGTGTTCAGTTACGCCCATTGTGGTCCAGCAGCTTCCCAGACCACTGTGTGGCCTATGAATGCTTCTCCATGTGGTCTGCTTCTGAGGAAAGGATTTGATGCGGTAGAATTGTGAATAAACTTCTGTGTAGTCAGCTCCATTATGGTTTTGGTGCATAGGGATGGCATTTACCAAAGAAGGAGAGGTTCGGTTACTTCAGTGCCTTCCAGAAGTCCTGCTCTTAACATCTAAAGTTTAGGGGTCACATCCATTCAGAGTTATTATTGTTTTGTTTTTTGCCATCAAAATAAATTTTCTTCTTTTGTGAAAATATAAATAAAAAGACCTTAATTTACATATTGAGCCCAGTTCTCTCTCCCTGCCATCCTCCTATTTCCCCCAGTGACCTCTCTATACCACCACCAATAAATTCCTCTGGGAGGCTGAGATCTTCCAAGAGGGATCATCAAAATCTGTCAAGTCATTTGAGTTTTTGCCCAGGGACTCCTCATTGTCTATAGGCTAAGGGAGTATCCAAATTGGGAGTTAATTTTGTGCATGATCTAAATGATATTAATGAATTATTTTTCATGTATATTTGCATGCACATATAGGTTATATATATATGTGTGTGTGTGTGTATATGTATATGTTTATATGTATGTGTATATGTATATAATATTTTAAAATAGAATTTCTCCTTGTAGTTTTGCAGCCTGACTTAGAATTTTCTGTGTGGTGCAGGCTATCCCAAATCTCATAGAGATCTGCCTGCCTCTGCATCCCCATTGCTAGGTTATAGTCAAATGCATGTATAAATGGCATTCTTGTTTTGGACCACACTCCACCATTCAGCTGTGTTGTCGAAGAGTGGAGTTGTTGATATAAAGATTTGTCAGTTCTTGGTGGATAGTTAGTCTCTCAAAATAGAATTTAGCTGAGGGAGTGCTGCACCTAAAATTAAATTTAAAAAATAAATAAATAAAATGAGTTTCATGCTAACCACTCATGTTAGAGATTAGGATTCTAAAATATATATTTGCTCCCCAGGATAGTCCAGACATATGTCTCCAAACCATGGCAATAGACTAACCACTGATTTCAATGGAGCAGGGCTTTTACAAGCTGTTCAAGGGAACCTTACTGGGCCACAATGAACATTAAGTCATGTTGTGCCATAAACATCCATTTTCTTCTGGAGAAAAATCATGGCTCTGTCATATGGGCAAGATGAGCCCAGGTGACAACAGTTTGAAAAGGAAAACAATGAGGTGTTGAGGGCTGGACTGAGCAAGCAGGAATTTTTGTGTAGATCCCCACTCATGGAGAAGTAACATTGTTCCTTCTAAAATACAGGAAAGTTCTTGGCAGAACAAATAACAGCTTCAGGGTTGTAGCCTTAGGTGATTTCCATCAGGTTTTGAGCTATTGAGAATAAAATAGAGCTCATCCCTTGAAACAAGGAAGATGCTTGGGAAAGAATGCAATTGTCTATGCCCAGGGCATTTGTGGAGGGGCTAATTCAGATCCCAATTACACAACTCTTCACACAACATGGAACTGTGGTTATTGGGCCTCTGACCACTGATGGATTAGTTGGTAATGTTATTGGGATTCCCTGTTTTGCCCCTGCACTATTTGGGTAGCATTTTCCTGAGTTTGCCCCATTAAATCTTAACCCTGTTGATTCCTAGATGTCCCTCCTTCCATTCCCCCATGAAAGTAGTATACAAGACACTATTCCTCATAAGAAGCTTACTTAGAGTAATACATAGCTTCAGCAAAACACCCTTGACCAAGCTTTCATCTTTTCTTTGTTCTTCCTCCCCTACTTTTCTCATCTTCTGGCATTTCTTCCTCAGGACCTGGCAGTAAAGTGACCTATTGTTTCATATTACTCATGTACTCCTGGGATGGGTCTTTGCTTCACTGCCAGGGGCCGCCAAACAGAACAAGTCACCTAAGAGTCAGCCACATTCAGATGGTCTAGTTTGGTGCCTGAAGGTCCCCCAACTGTCAGTCCATACTCTGTGAGTTCCCAATAGTGATAGCAGATGTGGTGTGGCTTTGTTGGAGTAGGCTTTACCCTGTTAGAGGAATCACATCACTGTAGGATGAGACATGAGGTTTCTTATTATCAGAATGCTGCCCAGTGTGTCAGAAACTCCCTGTTGCCTCTGAGTCATGATGCAAGGACTCTAACCTCAAGGACTGCAGCAATCTGCATGCTGATATGGTACCTGCCATACTGTTGATTACCTGAACCTCTGAAATTTTCAGTGTGACACCTAAATTAAATGTTTTCTTTGAAAGTTTTGCCCTGGACCATGGTGTCTCTTAACAGCAATGAAAACCTAACAAAGGCGGATGTCGTTCCCAGAGCCTGGGGTATTTCAGTGACAGGCTGTCCCTATTGTACAACTTATTTCTGATGTGTTCTCAATAGTTTGTTCTGGTAGCTTGCCTCTCCCTCTATGCCTGTTTATTGGGATCTTTCTTTTTTCTCATGGCTATATGCTACTTAAAGGGCCAAGAAATGATGCATGTTAACCTCCTATTGACTTTTCTTCTAAATGGATTAGGTGAATGCATTATAATGACCATGTCAGGAAATAAGTGTGTGAGGCTCCAGATTTATATAAGTATATTGTCAAAATGTTTGTATTTACAGTGAGTGTATTAGACTTCTTTGTCACACATGTATGGTTTATTGTAGGATGCAGTGACCTATGATGATGTGTATATCCACTTCACTCAGGAAGAATGGGCTTTGCTAAATCCTTCTCCGAAATGTCTCTACACAGATGTGATGCTGGACACCTACAGGAACCTCACTACTACAGGTGAGACTGTATTTTCCTTCATATTTTAAAATAAGACACCCAATGTTTCTTGGTTACGGATACTATTCTGTAATTTTAATTGAGAAAAGGGAAACTTTGGTGAATGAGGCATTGTTCAAAGTGTCAATGAAGTTATTAACAGAAATTTTGTACAATTTACAATAATACATCATGAATATTCTGTTATTTCAGGCTACATTTGGGATGACCATCATATGGAAGATCATTGGCAAACTTCTAGAAGACATAGAAGGTAAATTTTCACATGTAAATTTATGAAAATTTTGCTCTAAAGATATTTTAATGTATTCTGGAAATTTTAGTGAAGAGACACACATAAAAATTTTAAATAAGTGCAGCTTAAAGTATAGTGATGGTTCTTATTTTCTGCCCAAACCATGTGCATCAGTGAAAGGTAACTCTTCTGTGTTTCCAAGGCATTCATGTAAAAAGAGAAGGAAACAATTCCTTAACAGATACCACCCTAGAATTGTAGCGCCTGGAGATCTATGCTGTAGATATGCCTGTCTGTTGAGTTTCATACTATTCAGATATTTGAAACAGTATACCTGTGTCATAGGTCATTAGTATATATCCAATACCTACTAATAAAATTATCTGTAGTAAAGCAGGCATTACTTATATATTTGTGACTTTTCTATGTATATCGAAAGGGTCATTTTATGAGTGTCAAGAAGTTTGTTGTGGAGAAACCTTAATCCCTATAACACATGTCTGTGAGGAAAAGAAAGTCAAAGTGTGTGAATGCAATGTGGAAACCTTTTTATTGATATTGTTACTTTAATAAGTATATCATATGTTGAGTCAGGTAGTTGTGGCCCATGGCTTTAATTTCAGTATTCATGATGTATAGGAATGTGGATCCCAAAATTTTGTGTTCAGCCTGGTCTACAAAGTGAGTTCCAGGCTATCCAGGTCTACACAGAGACATTATGTATCAGAAAACCTAGGGGAAAAAAGAGTATATATTACTCTAGGCACAAGCCATGTGAATTTAGAATATGGAAAGAAGAAACATACCTCTCTCTCTTAGGACATTGAGAAGAAATGAAAGATATTCAGTAGTCCCCACTTTGAGAATATTTGTTGAGTGTGAAACGAGTTTGCAATTTATCAGTATTCCAACATCATCTGAAAAATATCAACAAAAACACTGCAGTAAATCCATATGAATGTGAATGTTTCCATTTGTACTGGTATATTTGGCCAGTGTATTATGATTTATACAATGGAAAAATTTATAAATGCAATAAATATGGCAAAGGTCTGTGATGGTCCAATTATTTTCAATTATGTGAGGAATCTCATGTAAACATATACAGTAATGTGGGCCATGAAATAAAGGCTCATACTCTGAATCACAGGTATCTTCTTTGAAAGCAAGACAATACCTCACGAGGGAAGCATTATGAAAGTAAATTTCAATATCTTATTCTTGTCTACAAGTAGGCCAAATTATAAATTTATTTTATGCATGTACTAAGTTTCTTTATCATGCATATGTTTTACATATGCTAATTATCTTTGCAGTAATGAAAGAAGCCATATGGGAGTGAATCCTGTGAATATACACAATGAATGTGTGAATAACTTTGTATGTTACAGGCAACTTCAAAGGATTGAAAAAATTCACACTGGAGAGAAACCATATAGAAGTCTTCAGTATGGTGAAGTCTTTGCATGCCAAAGTTTCCACCAACTCCGTGAAACAAAACACTTGGTAGAGAAAACCTATGAATGTAGTCAATGTGGTAAAGTTTTTGCAAGACATACTATGCTTAAAAGACATATTAGAACACATAGTGGAGAGAAAACACAAGATTGTAATCAATGTGGTAAAGTCTTTTTACTTTGCAATCATCTCAAAAAACATAAAAGAAAACATACTGGTGAGAAACGCTATGAATGTAGTGAATGTGGTAAAGCTTTTTCACAACACTGGTATCTATTAATTCATAAAAGAATACATACTGGAGAGAAACCTTATGTATGTAATCAATGTGGTAGAGCATTTTCACGTGTCAGTATTCTCCAGTCTCACCATAGAACACATACTGGAGAGAAACCCTATGGATGTAGTCAATGTGGAAAAGCTTTCTCACAACACAGCTCTCTGGTACGTCATAAAAGATCACATACTCAAGAGAGACCCTATGAATGTAATCAATGTAGTAAAGCTTTCGCAACACATGATGTGCTTATAAGTCATATAAGAACACATACTGGAGAGAAACCCTATGGATGTGGTCAATGTGGAAAAGCTTTTTCACAACACAACGCTCTTGCACGTCATAAAAGATCACATACTCAAGAGAGACCCTATGAATGTAATCAATGTAGTAAAGCTTTCACAACATATGATGTGCTTAAAAGTCATATAAGAACACATACTGGAGAGAATCCCTATAAATGTAATCAATGTAGTAAAGCATTTGCAAGTAATGTTCAGCTTAAAACTCATATAAGAACACATACTAGAGAGAAACCTTATGTATGTAATCAATGTGGTAGAACCTTTTCACGTGTCAATACTTTCAAATCTCATCATCGAACACATACTGGTTAGAAACCTTATGGAAGTAATCAATGTGGTAAAGCTTTTTCACAACACAGCCATCTGGTACATCATAAAAGAACACATACTGGAGAAAGACCCTATGAATGTAGTCAATGTTATAAAGCTTTCACAACACATGATGTGCTTAAAAGTTATATAAGAATACAAACTGGGGAGAAACCTTATGAATGCCATCAAAGTAGTAAACCATTTACACATCCTATGGCTTTCTGAAGTCATAAAAAGAATGCATACTTGAAAGACACTGAATGTATACCAAGTGGTAAAGTTGTGTACTTTGCTTATCATAGTAATCTTTGTCAGACTAAGAATACCCTTATGTAAAGTAATCTTACTAGAAAGGATGTTGTGTGATCTTCAGCCAACGTACATTGAGTTACATAGGATTCTGGAGAGAAAAATATCTGACATGTGAACAATCAGTTCAAGTATTACACTGTCTCTGTTTTGTTCTCACATGCAAACTCATGTCTACAAAAGTCAAAAGAATTCACTGATAAGGGAACCTTGCTTGTCTTTATTTACATGAAAACCTCATTCAAATGATTTGTGTTCTTTAAGCCCAATTCTTCATGCTTGCTTTCTTTTACATGAACAAATTCATGTTGTAGGAAAATTGTAAAGACTTTAAGACCCTCAACACATGGGTTACAGGAATGAGAGCTCATAAGAGAAACTATTCGCATATGGAAATTTTAATTATGTGATATCATTGTGTCAGTTTGTGATTGTTCACATGTGTAAGTTGTTTCCCAATAAAATACTTAATTTACCATTTGTCTTGGGTAGAAAAAACTTATCAACATCCCACGTCCACAGAAACAGTTTTATTTATTAAATTTAAAACAAGTATGTTGTCTAATGTGCTCAAAAAAATTTTTAAATGAGTTGGATTTTCCGTTTCATGATATCAATGTGATAAAAAAAAAAAAAAGGATTTCAAATAGGCACAGAGTGAGAGATTCAGTCTAACAAAATTATGACAAGTTCATTGCCATGACTTATGTCAGTTTTCTGAAAACATACTGTACATACCCATACCTGAATACTCAAGGGTCTAAACTTCCTGAGAACTGCTTACTTGAATTTTAAATTTTCTTTTAGTTCTTGTATTGATCCCATGGCTGGTCTGGAACTCCTGTCTATAAGGTCGACTAATTTACTGTCTTAGTATCTGAGATACCTGGGATTGCTGGATCTTGATTACAGGTACCCAACTACCCAAAGGATGACACTTGCAATATACATGTCAAGGTTAGGGTTGAATTATTTTTTCAACACATTAGAAGATTTCCCTGTTTATAAGTGATTATGTATCTTACATATGCTTTTGTTGCTGTGTAAAGGTGCCCTTGAACCTTTTTTTTTCAGTCTGCAAATACTCCCCAAATGTAAATATCTTTATATTTTCAAAATATATAGTTTTCAGCTTGATTAAATCTGCGGTCTAAGTACGGGTATCAAAGATAATAAGGTTTTCACTTATTCTATTTTGGTTTCAAATTTTTGTGCTTGTCTGTGGATACTTTCCTTCTGTACACAAGATTTCATGTAGTGAACACTGATCTTGAGCTCTCTATTAGCATAAGAGGACCTTGCAGGCCTGATTCTCCTGCCTCTACCTCTACATCCTAAGTTCTGGGTTGCAAGTGTGTGTCACTGTGCCTCTAAAGTATTTTGGTTTTTGATTTATTTTTTTTTCTTTTTGAGACAGAGTTTTTCTATGTTGCTTAGACTGGCCTCAAACACTGGCTGTCTCCCCACATTAGCTTTCTGAGTCCTGGAGTTACAGGAAGTTCAAACTGGATCTACCGGACCCCACAGATGGACAAGTTTTTAAACTAGGCATCACAGAGGAAGTGTGGCAGTGACCTCCAGTCTAGACAAAGATGCTTAACACTTTCCCTCTGGAGCTTTACTGAAGGTACTTGATTGGCAAATTCCTTTTCAATCATCAGGAAAGCAAATGAATTTAAAGAAAAAAAAAGAATTTAACAGCTAGGCATTGATGCCACTCACCACTTGGGAGGTAGAGGCAGTTGGATTTCTGTAAGTTTGAGGCCGGCCTGGTCTACACAGAAATTTCTGGACAGGTTTCAAAGCCACAGAGAAACCCTATATTAAAAACCTAAAACAACACAAAATAAAACAAAAACAAAGAAACAAAAAAATAAGAGAGAGAGAAAGAAAGAGATAGAGAATTTAGCCAAGCAATGATGTTTCAAGCCTTTAAACTAAGCACTCTGGATACAGAAGTGGGTGTATCTCTGAGTTGAAGAACATCAAGGGCTATGAATGGAAACCCTGTGTGTGTGTTTGTGTGTGTGTGTGTGTGTGTGTGTGTGTTCTACCCTGAATTATGTACACATATGTACATACACATCCAAGTGTCCATGGAGATAAGAAGAAATCATCATCACCAGGAGCTTTATTTACAGGTGGTTTTGAGACACCAGGTTTTGGGGCTAGAAATAGAAATCCAGTCCTCTGGAAGAGGAAGAAATGCTCTTAACCTGAACAATGTAGCTAGCCGAAGAGATTCACTACTTACAGTTAGTTCTTCTACAGATTATTATTATTATTAATTGTTCATGTCATTCTTTGCTGCAGCATTGAGAGATGAAAATGGATCCAACAAACTCAACAAGCCTATAGGAATTTATTGGGAAAGGGAGTGAAGGCAGTGGTAGGTGTCAACCAATTGGGGGTAGAAAGAGAAAGAGAGATAATTGCTTGCTGATAAAGAGGAGGGAAGCAGTTTAGAACCAGGCTCTGCAATTGGGGCCCTTGCAACTGGGGACATGGAGGATCCATTGGCCCAGCTCCTCATGGCCTTTGAATGCACAGCCTTATGGAGTCACTTAAAGAATGCAAGGCTTAGCCTTCCAACCTTTGACAGCCTTTGAGATGTCAGTGTAGAGTTATCATCTCTGAAAGCCAGATCCAGGAGGGAAGGGAAGGTTACCAGTGGAAACCAGAGAAGGTTGAATCCAGAGCATGGAAGGAACCTTAGACATGGAAGGAGCATTAGACAAGCCTGTGACCTGGAAAGGTTCCCTAAGAAGAAAGAGGCCCTAGAGAGGACATGTGTGAAGTGACAGTCAGGTGCTGAGGAGAAACCACCAGGGCAGGAAGAGAAGTCTTTGGGAGTAGGAACAGGGCCAGGTTCCCTAGGTTGAGGGTGAATCCAATAAATCAATTATTACTATTAGGCACCACATGCTTTTCTGGGTGCTATTATTTCCCTTGTTAATTACTGAACATTCGTGTTATAAAAACGTTATAAAGGACACTAGCTGTAAGTGTGGTGGAAAAGGCCTTTTAATTTCAGCATTCAGGAGGTAGAGGGGATTCTTTCTGTTTGAAGGTAGTTGGGTCTACAAAATGATCTCCAGGACAGCCTGGTATTCACAGTGAAACAAATTCTGGAAAAGCACACAAAAGACCACTCTAGCAAATATGTTTTTCTTTATCCCTCCAAATGGCAAATAAAATATGTCATTTGTCCTAATAGTCTTTCTACTCATGAAGCCTTACCCTAAGAAATTATTTTGCATTTTTTACTAGGGAAAAAAATGTTTGCATTGTGTCTGTCATGCACAATAATATTGGGATGTTTTTTTTTTTTTTTTTTTTTTTCCTGACTGGTTATCCATTTCTCCAGAAATTGCCCAGTGTAATAAGCATTAGTCAAGGCTTTGGGTATATTCACATTCCCAAAGTGTGTGTGTGTGTGTGTGTGTGTGTGTGTGTGTGTGTGTGTGTGTGTAGACCAGAAAACATCATAAAAATCTTATATAGATTAGAGATATGAGATGCATATATTTACATAATGGATACTATTTACAGCAAGCCTATAGACAACATAAAATATAACAGAGAGAAACACAAATTACATCTGATAAAACCTGGAAAACAAGACAAGAACGTCACTGTATATCTACTCAACATTGTACTTGAAGTACTAGTTAGATCAATAAATCAACTGAAAGATATCAATGGAGTATAATTTTGAAAGGAAGATATTGAACTATTGTTTCCTTTAAGTACACATCATTGATATTAAAAACTCTGCAAGGGAAGAACAGGTGAAAAACACTTTCAATAAAGTGACTGGGTAGTAGAGTAACAAGAAACCAACCAAACAAACAAAAAAGCAGTAGTCTTTCTACATAAAAACAGCAAACAACTGAGGAAGAAGTAAAGAAATCAGCACTCATCACAACATACTCAAGTAATGTAACATATGTTTAAGTAATTCTTAACAAACAAGTGAGACATTGTATGCTAAAAAAAAAATCTTTAAGTATAGGAAGAGTTTGAAGATCATATGAGCAGATGGAAAGATTTCCAGTACTCATGATCAATATCATTAACCCAGTCAAAAGGCCATCCCTCTAACAACAATTTACAAATACACCACAATACCCATAAAATTTACAACATACTTCATGAAAGACTGAGAAAGTACAGTTTGTAACTTCAGATGAATAAAAAATTTAGGTAAAACAACTCAACAGTAAAAGAATAGCATGGCACTGGCAGGAAAACAGACAAGTGCATCAATGGAATGAAGTAAAAGGCCCGATATCAAACAAAACACAGGTGGACACTTGATTTCTGATAAGGAAATTCACAAATACAAAATGGGGAAAAAACACAGCAACTTCAACAAATGGTACCACTGAAACTATTTTTTTGCATGAAAAATTGATATAGATTCATGTAGATCCCCTGCACAACACTCAAGCCCAGTTTGTCAAAGTCCCCAAGAAATCAGACACACTGAAACAGAAACAAGACCAAGTGTGTAAAAGCTTTGAATACAATGGCACAGGGGACAACATTCTGAATAGAAAATCAATTAATAAATGGGACCCCATGAAACTGCAATGATTGTGTAAGTCCAAGGACACTGTCAATCAGGCAAAGGGTCAGCTTAAGAAATGGGTTTAGATATTTAACAACTCCACATATAGTAGAGGCTAAATTAAAAGTATATAAAAAACTAAAAAATATCTAGGTGTTGTATGCTGTGGAAAATCTCTTCTGTATAATATGAATTTGTTTTACTCTCAGCCATTAACGTTGAGCTCAAAATACTACAGCAGGGCATGAAGAGTTGGGTGGCTGGATGAAATTAGGATAATTCAGGGAAAAAGGGTAGAGTCAGTGAAGTCATGAACCAGACAGAATGGAAGAGAAGATGAATAGGCTAATGTCACGAACCTTGGGCAGCACAACAACTAATAGAAATGGGTTAATTTAAGTTGTAAGAGCTAGTTAGTAATAAAGCAGAGCTATTGGTTGAGCATTTATAATTAATATAAGCCTCAGTGTGATTATTGGAGAGCTGCAGGTAAAACAAAACATCTGCCTACATTTGAAAATCTAAATAATTCAAATAAAAAATGGGGTATGAATATAAGCCAAGATTTCTCAGCAGATATATGTCAAGTAGGTGAGAAACACTTAAAGCAATGCTTGATACCATTAGCCACCAGAGAACTCCAAATCAAAACAACTTTTTGATTCCTTCTTTGAACTTTGAGAATGGCAAATGTTAAATATGTAAAGGACAGCTCATGCTGGTAAGGAAGGGATGCACTTGTAAAAGTGCAATTTAATACAGCCTTTATGGACATAAGTATCATCATTCTTCAGAAAACTGAGAGTCTATCTATTTCAATGCCCAGCTATACCACCCTTAGTCATAAACCCAAAGGTTGTTCCATTCTCTATTCATTATAACCATGACTGGAAAGAGCCAAGAATTCCCTGAACTGGAGAACTGATTGTAAAAGAAATGAGGTGCATTTACACAATTTTATATTTAGTCAACTGTAAAATATCTGGCATGAAAAAAAAGTGATTTTCTCAGTTCTCAGTGCTAATGTCAGATACCATAAAAGCAGGGAATCAAAACTCCTTCTTGCCCCTTAATTTTTCTTCTGTGCCCACCACTATTTATAGTTAGTCAGTGAATTCCCTTCATACACAGGTCCCTCTTCATGGGTAAGTCCACCATAAATGCTGCAGGAATAGGAAGAAACAGATTCACTGTTGTATTTCTTCTTTTCACAGAATAATCAATGTCCTGCCTGGATGCAAAACTGCCTTCCCAGGAATAAGCAGCTATGTAAAATTACAAACAACTCCTTATTTAAATAGTGTGAGGCAAGCCTGGGCCCTAGGACTCAATAATCTAAACTTCTGGTTCCCAAGTTTCCTAATGATGTGTCATTGTAATATGTTAGTTCTTCCGGTTCTGGCGACATCACGACTATTATATTGCTTTCACTGCTACGTCATAACTATATTGTTTTACTCTTATGAGTCATAAATATCTGTGTTTTCTGATTCTAAACATCTATACAGGAGACCACCCTAATTGGAAACTGAACATTGAGTAGTTCAAGCTTCCCTCCAGACACTGTACACACACCAATTCTGTGTTTTCATTCACATTGAAGTAATGAATACATGTGGAAAAATAACACCAAAATCCTCTTAAACTGCACCATCATGCCCTTGTTTTGATTGAGACCCATGCATCTGACTGCCTTAAACTACAAGTTTTAATCTCACCATTGCCTAGAGTGTTTTCCCCTGAAGTGTATGCAGTGCACTATTACTCCTATTATGGTCTAAAGGGAGAAGCCAGGCTCTACATGCAAGTCATTTTTTTATTTTATTTATATTTTTTAGAGCTTGGACATAGCCTGAAGTGGCATAGACTGATAATTTTAGAACTCTGGGGTACTATGAACTTGCAATCCAAGAATTGTGGTTGTTTTGTCAAGAAGATAATGAGGGCAATGTCGTGTTATGCTACAGATAGAGTTCAAGGGACATCAATCAACATACCTTATCTTTCCTCAAATCCATTTTTCCAAAAAGCTGGAGATAAACTCTTCTAGAATAAATAAAACTTTAATTTAAACCAGGATTTATTGTTTGGTTCGACCCAATTATGAACCTTGAACAGCAATTTAGAGGACTGTTCTTTTACGTTCTGTTTACATTTCACTGGTTTTAAAATCAAGATTTTCTCTTTCATTATGGACATGCAGCTTAAATGCTGTTAATCCTGATGAACAAACATTCACGTCTTGCCAAATCAATTTCTAACAGGTGTGGTTAGCATATAGGTCAAATAAATCTGGGCTATTCGGGAAGGAGACCTAAGTTAGCTAAATTCTGCTTTGTGTGACTTAATGTCTCCTAATATATGGTAAGGTTTTATGACATCATTTATACTCTCTACAAACACTTTATTAATGGATTACTACTGTACACATGAGATACCAGTTACAATCTCGATACAATTAACTCCAGATAAATCCTGAACGTAAATTCAATATTAAAAGTGCAGAACTTCTGGAACATACTAGATAGATGAGCCTCTTTGAATTTGGCACATATGACTTCCATGATGACAACCCAAGAACAACAGGTATCAGCAATTCAAAGGAATGTCAATATCAGGCATATTCTCAGCACAATCTGGCTCCAGATGCTCTGCTATGACATAATGAACCGGCAAATTTCACAATGTAATGAGATCAAAGGCTGCTGCCATGTCCAATGGAATTTCAAGGAATAAAAAGGACAAGCAGATATAGGACACATGGCGCCAGGCAAGAAGCATGCTCAACCAGTTTCTGGCTGCTGGTTCCCACCCAGTTGGAGGAGGAACAGCTCCTTGGTCTCAGCATCAGCTGCTGCAACTCTCAATCTGGGACCATAGGAATCTCACACACCTTCCGAAGCCACTCTTTCCCTTCTAGGAACAGCCGATAGTATATTACCATAGGAGGCTGTGGGGATTTCAAGCACTCAACCCACATCAGAGCCCAAAGAAAAGTGCAAACACAACTTTAGAATTCTTCACCAGTGGAATCAAGGCAGAACCCTGGCTCCTAGAATAATCCTTCCTTCAGTTAACATATCTTCCTGAGACATGAGGGACAGGACATGGTGAGCAGAAAGTACAAGATAGCATGTTTCAAAACCCGTCTTCCATATGAAAAAGAGATTTATCACAGATTGGTTGCAGAATTGTGCCACATTCAACAGCCAGTCCCTTGCTAATGTGAACCAATGGATTTGGTTATTAAAGGATGTATACAAATGTTGAAGGAGGCTAATCAGACAATAATGTACAAGAGGAATACAGCGTAACTCAGGAACATTGTGAACGAAATCCACAGGGCCTTCACGACTGACAACCACAATCCCAATCTTGGGCAATCATGAAGTTACTAACCCTGCCACATTCTGGACCTTTTCCATCATGGTAAATCCAGCTGCTGATTGCCTACCATTCCCCCCTGTACTGTACACAAGAAAGTAGTCTTCCTATTTGGATTTGAATGCAGGAGACATTCTCCACCAGAATTCCTTTTGTGGTAACTGCAATGGATAGTTGACTACAGGACTCAAAATTGTAATTTGAAAATGCAGAGGTGGTACAGCCCATTAATGTATGGGTTTAATTTGCAATTAAGAGGTAAGTAATTTCATTGACCTGGGAAACATACAGCTAGGAAACAAAGACACCTGAGTCAACAAAACAGTGCAGTCTCAGAACCATGTCCTGTAATTGTAGAGATACAACTGCTATAGCCTTACTATGTCTTCCCAGGAAGAATTCACTCCACATATTTAAATGATTAATAAACCAAGTACCTTTAAGGACTGTGTGCATCAAACTCTGGCTAATCACTAAGAGGTGATGTTGTGGAAATTGATTTTAAGATATATTAGTTCATTTATGCCATGGAACATATATTAAATGATGATGGGAAACATGCCTTGAATTCTTTACTGTGGAGTTGGTTTAGCTCTATTAAGCTGTGGTAATTTGCATGTCTGGAGCACCAGAAGGTCTAATAAAATGCTGTCTGACCAATATCAAAGCAGAAGAAATGATAGGTAAGGTTGGAAGGCAGAGAGAATAAATATGAGAAATCCAGCAGGGGAGATAAAGGAGCAAGAAAAGCAGGGCACATCCAGATATTCTAAAATAGAGCAATAGTGAAAGTAAGATGCACAGAATTAAGGAATGGAAAAATCCCAGAGGCTAAAGATAGAAGGGATAAATTAAAGATAAGAAAAGCTAGCAGGAAACAAGCCAAGTTAAGGAAGGGCCGGTATTCACAAATAAGAACAAGCCCCTGTGTGTGATTTATTTGGGAGCAGCGTGGGGAACATGCCCTAAAGACCAAATTGTAAATATGTACAATAAAAGGCAATCTAGAAGAGATTTTCCAACCTATGTATGATATCACCCTTAAGTCTCTTACAGGCCTCAGCACCTACATCAAACAATTTAAATAGGGACAACAGAATGCAAGTGCAGCCACTGAGACTGATGAAGACTTTAAGAGGAAAATCTATCTTTTAGATCAGAAGTTACAACCTGCAGTATAAAGTTGTCTCAATATATTTTAATATCAGTGTCTATGAATCTCACACATACAAAGGGCAGAAGACACAAATACAGAAAACATCAAGGAAAATTCACATATCTGTCCCTGAATGCTGTTCTTAGACAAGCAGTCCATTTGAGCACTTTTAACCTCAGAATATGGCTTATATTAATCTCTGAGCATGATACCTCACAGGAACATCATGGATGCTTCCATGCAGGACCAGAAGATCATCTTAACTAGGTGTACCTGATGTATATGACAGGGCTGTGACATCACTGTAGAGAACTCCATTTTTACTTTGGTTTATTTAATGTATATGGCTGTTTTCCTCCATCCACCAGGGCACAGTACGTGCAAAGGCTGGTATAGGGTACCATCTCCCTTGGAAGTCAAGTTACACTTGACTTTCTGCTATCTGCTATGGTTTCTGGGAATGGTACTTGTGTCCTTTGTAATAACACCTAGTGCTCTTGAGTGCTAAGCTATATTTCTAGCCATCTTCATTATTTAAAATATATTCTCATAACTTTTATTTAAAATGTATGTCACCAATTTACTCCTTCCTGCCTTTTCTCCACCCCTTCCCATGTTCTTCCCTTTAAATTCCTTTCTTGTTAAGCACTTGTGAATATGTATGCAAAAACATACAATGAAAATCAATAGAGTTCACTTCTCTTGGTTATGTATATATGTTTTGAGGACTGAACATGTGGTATTGCATATGCAATCATGGAGCTCATCCTTGCCTGTGGCTAATTCTTCCAATTTCAGGATAATTTCTCTCTCCGAACTCTACACATCTGGACACAAAATGATCTGGGCTACCTTAGTCAGGAAACATTAACAAGAATAAGAAAGATGGGGTGGTAAGTAGCTTAGATAACAATTGCTGGTGACAAGGCCCTGAATTGCTAGAGCTTTGGGGAAGATTATGTGCAGTGTCCATAACAAAGCATAGTCAATCTTTGTTCTTTGGTCTTCCCACTATACCCCATGAACTGTTTTTATCTTGGATGACGTTGTAATCCTGAAACACCCACCTCCACTTTCTAAGAACCATGATTACAGGCCTCTGACACCATGCCTGGTCAAGGTGTCTTCAGCTTCCCTTAGTCAGACATTAGAATGATGGGATGAGGAATTACAGTTAACAATCGTCAAAATTCATTTATTTCTGTCAACCTGGGTTTCAACATTTGCAGGATAAGGCAGTATTTTTCCCAGGATCTTTGATGAGTCAAAACAGACTCAAGGGTGAGGAAGATAATATTTCTCATATTTGGGAATCAGTGAACTTTGAGGTAAAAATGATGTATTTGATAAGAAATTTTTTCTGTTGCTGGAGTGACCACCAGAGCCTGTTTCCTAGTTACCCTAACTGGTGAGGGTCAGTCACGTATCCTCAGTAAACCAATTAATTAAATCAACATAGCTAGTGACATGCATTCTGTAGTCAATATCGGCAGATCTCTCTGATGTCCTAGGAAAACTTCCATCTATATTGGTGCATTCTGGGCCATTCAGGGAGTCACAGTAACACTATTCTTAAAAAGAAGAGAATAATTAATACAAAAAGGAAAATGACAAAATTATAAAATTTTAAATCATATTTATTTTGTTTGACTAATTTGGAAAAATAAAGAAAATATATGTTTAATAATGCATCCAAAGGGTCCAAACAGACTTTGAAAGAAGGCAAATATATGCAAAACTAAATAATCTAAGTAAGCCAAATAGTGAATATTCCCCATATTTAACACCCTCCCACATTCTCAGTTCCTGTTTTTCCTATAATGTTGTCAGATAAGAAGTCAATGTTTCTTTAATACAGACGTTCTCATTTGGAAGACATGAGTCTTTTTCCACAATGAGATTCCTGAGGAAATTAGAATTTCATGATTCTCGCGTTTCACTAGTTGCAGACCAAAATAGATGGCACAAAGTTGACGTCCAGTCTACAGACAAACGCCATTGTCTGAAAACCTGCAGTTACATTACACACACATATAACAGATATTTTTGCTTTGATTTCAGTAACTTTGTTTTTCTTTTTTTATTTTTGAAGGTTTTATTTCCTTTATAGACTTTAGTGAAGAAACTAAAACTTGGTGTCTGAGCAAAGACGACATTTGCATTATGATTTCTGTTTTAGGTGTGTTATGGCTCCACCTGCAGGCTAACTAAATGTAAATGTTAATTCATGATAAGCAAAGTTCATATTCTGTTCTCTATAAATGCAGGGTGTGAGACACTAGAAAAGACATGTTTAGAGTGCAAGAGACTTCCTTATTTAATTTGAAATGCCTTCTTCATAGGGTTTGAGCCAAGTCAACTCACTGCACAATGTTTTTTTAAATTTGAAATTCCTTTAAAGTTTTAATTAAAAAATTAATTACACTATAACCCCAAAAATTCCTATTAAAATTGAATAAATGTTTTGTACGAGATAATTTAAGAGAAATTGTTGAATATATTTGTAATAGTGATCATTTTTTAATTAATTTATTATTTTACATATCGATCACAGTTCTCTCTCCCTAATTCCCTCCCTCCCTTTAGCCCTCTCTGCCCTCTCACATGCACCCTAACATGTTATCCCTGATCTCCCCAAGACCTTTATCATGAAAGGGTGTTGAATTTTGTCGAAGGCTTTATCTGCATCTAGGGAGATAATCATATGGTTTTTCTTTTTCAGTTTTTTACATGGTAGGTCATGTTGATAGATTTTTGTATGTTAAACCATCCCTGCAAACGAGGGATGAAGCCTATTGGGTGATGGTGGATGATTTCTCTGATGTATGCTTGAATTCGGTTTGCCATTATTTTACTGAGTATTTTTGCATAGATGTTCATCAGGGATATTGGTTTTTAGTTTCCTTTCTTAGTTATGTCTTTGTGAGGCTTGGGTACCAAGGTTATTGTGGCCTCATAAAAGAGTTTTGCAGTGAAACTTCTGTTTCTATTTTGTGGAACAATTTGAGGAGTAGTGGTATTATTTCTTCCTTGTATATCTGGTAGAATTCTGCACTGATGCCATCTGGCCCTGAACATCTATCCAATACTTTCTGGCATTGAGGGTTTCCATGGAGAAATCAGGTGTAATTTTGATAGTTCTGCCTTTATATGTTACCTGTCCTTTTTCGTTCACTGCTCTTAATATTCCTTCTTTATTCTGAATGCTAGGTGTTTAGATTTTTATATGTCGAGGGGTCTTTTTTCTTTGGTCCAGCCTATTGGGTTTCTGTATGCTTCGTGTACTTTCATGGGCATGTCCTTCTTCAGATTGGGAAAGTTTTCCTTGATGATTTTGTTGAATATGTTTTCAACACCTTTGAGCTGGGCTCCCTCACCTTCCTCTATTCCTATTATTCTTAGGTTTGGCCTTTTCACGGTGTCCCACATATCCTGGATATTTTGTGTTAAGGATTTGTTGGATTTATGATTTTCTTTTTTTGATGAATCTATTTCTCATAATTTATCTTCTGCACCTAAGATTCTCTCTTCCATCTCTTGAATTCTGTTGGTTATGCTTGCATCTGTAGTTCCCAATCTTTTGCCCGTTTTTTCTATATCCAGTATTCCTTGGGTTTGTGTTGCCTTTATTTTCTCTATGTGAGTTTTTTAGTCTTGAACCATTTCCTTCACCTGTTTGATTGTTTTTTTCTTGGTTTCTGTACTTTCTTTACTTTCCTTAAGGAAATTTTTCATTTCTTCCACTTTTTTCTTTATTTTTTCTTCCATTTCTTTAAGAGATTTTCTCACATCTTCTTTGAGGACCTCTATCATTCTCTATCATTTTTTGACGGTAATTTTTAAATTGTTTCCTTCTGCTTCCTCTGCTTTGTTGTTGTGTTCCTTTCTAGTTGGGGTAGATTCCTTAGATTCTGGTGGTTTCCTGCTTGCCTTCTGTTGCTGGTTATTTTCTTGTATTGCCGTCTTTCCATAGCTTCTTCCAAAAGTTGTTTGTGTTGTCTCTCCCTCTCTCTATGGTGCTTCACCGGTGCGTTTATGTGGGTCAGAGTTTCAATATCTGTAGCTCTCTCATTGGTCCAAGCACTATAGGATGTCTCTCCGCAGACAGGGACCCAGGGATGGGGTCAGGGATGAGGATCCAGTAGAAGATGCCTGCAGAAACTCAGAGTGGTCCCGCAGAGATAGGCGGGTCTCTGGGGGGGGTAAGACTCCAGCAGAGGAGTGTAGATGGGAGTAAGAGGTGAAGCAGTTGAGAATTACAGTTGGTCCCGTGTGGATAAGCCAGTCTCCTGTGTTCATATTCGCTCTAAGAATTCCCCAAAAGTAGTGTGGTCTCTAGCCCATGGCTGGCAGAAGAGGACTAAGGCTGGGCTGATACTTGGGATGTTTCTGCACCAATAGTCCAATCTCTCAGGGAACTGGCACTCTCCACCTGAGGCCTCTTTCTTTAGCAGAAGCTCTGCTTTGAGGGTCAAGGTCTTGCTGGAGGGAACTCAGAGTTGACCCATAGAGATAGGCAGATATCTGGGAGGGGCCCAGGACTCTAGCAGAGGACTGGAGGTGGGGGTCAGAGACCAAGCAGGTGGAAATTATGGGTGGCCCCACGTGGATAGGCAGGTCTCCTTTGTTCAGAGTTGCTCCGAGAAGTCCCGGAAGTAGTGTGGACTGTTTGCTCCACCCTCTGTCCCAGTGCTCACCAGTGCCTTGCCTTAAGATGGCGCTGGCTTCCACCTTCCAGATGGTGAGCGCTCTCTATGGTAAAAAAAAAAAATCCTTATTTGGCCAAGGCTGTTGAGCTTGCTTGCTTCCCTATAAGAGCAGCCTATCTGCAGGGTCCCTGTGGCTCAATGGGGTTTGTCAGCACAAGGGGATTTAAGCCAGTGCAGGCATTTCCCCAAAGTCAGAAGAAGAAGCATGTTCAAGGATCCTTAATAAACTACTTGAAGAAGATCTTGCCCGAGTTGTGTCTTCCTTGCAGGCTGAGGTTGGGAGCAACAGCTGGTGGCCCTTACCAGGACGGAGATCAGAACTTCTTGCAGTCAGGGCAGTACTGGAAAATTTCAAGGTAAGGTGGGACAATAAAGCCTGTAGAAATAAGCAGCAATAAGGTTCCCTAGGAAGAGTGGGATAATAAGGACCGAATGGATAAGTGGCAATAAAGTCTCAGGCATTGAGCAAGAGGGTCTAGCGAACCGAAAGTAAATTTTTTTAAAATGGGGACATCTCAGTCATATCCAATTTTTCTGGCTCTTCAGGAGCTACTTTTGTCAAAGAAACTTAAATTAAAGTAAAGCACATTAGAGAGGTTTCTGGACAGTCCAGGGATCTGGGCCGCCCGATTTTTCGGGGCCCACAATGAGTCTCAGGGATTCGTGGTTTTGGAGGGGCCAGGGGGCTTAAGACCCTCTGTGACTCCAACTCAGTATCTGGTTTCGGTTTTACGCCGAAAACGCACAGCGTGTCTTTGTGCCGGCTGTCTATGCGTTTTGTCTGTTCTGTTTATCTGTCTGATTCTATATTTCGAAGAAAATATGGAACAATCTTTAACCACCTCCTTAAGTTTACTTTAGATCATTGATGAGGTACAGAGCCACACTCACAGTCGGCTAATAAAAAAAAAAAAAAAAAAAAAAAAAAAAAAAAACCTTCATGGGACTCCCCAGTAGCCAGCTGTTTCCGTGGTCAAAGGGAGCCAGCCACGGAAGGAACCTGCTGAGCCTTTCCCCTGTGCCAGGCTGCCGGATTAGGAGGCCACTTTCAATTTCAATACTGGCCTTTCTCTGCGGACCTTTATAATTGAAAAATCTAACAACCCCTCCTTCTCCAAAGACCCTGTAGCTCTCTAACCTAACCCTGGTTGTAGTCTGCGAGGCTGCTTTGTCCAAGCTGTTTTAAATGTCGGATCACCTGGTACTCTGCTTCAGGTGGTCTGGCTTGATCAAACCACATTCATCTGGATGGAATCCACAGCTTATTATTTTCTGTGGAAACAAAAATAAAAATCCTTTTCCCCAGTAACTTGTCCTTAGACTTAAATTTTTGAGTCAAAGCATTTTTTAAAATATATAAATTGAATTAATACATCAGCATTACCTTTATCAGTTGTTGTTATTTTCTCAGCAGTCAAACAATGCAGAGACAACACAATAGCATACAGTAACCAGATTCTCTCTGAGCTTATCATCTTTATGTGGCTTTATTATTACTGTTTATTTTACTTTTATTTTTTCATTTTTTGAGATGGGATTTCTCTGTGTATCTCTTATCTGTCCTGGAATTTGCTCTGCATACCAGGTTTACTTTGAAATCACAAGATCTGCTTGCCTCTGTCTCTCAAGTGCTGGGATTAAAGGCGTGTGCCACTACACCCAGTTCCTCTTTGTCTTTTTAAAACCATTTTATTTTTTTCCATGTCTCCTTATTTTAAAACACACTGTAAACCATTAGATTCTTAATATAAATCTGTCTTTACTGTAAATTTTTATCTTCGTCTGGCCACAAGTCTTTATCTGTTAAACAACAACATTACTAAAATGAAATTCATAGCTGTTTCTGTGGCAGTTTATCAAACATGGAGGCAGCTATTTTACCTCCAGAAGTGAGAGCTGTGCTTACTGCCTTGGTCTGCACTGCCATCCAGCCCCATGCTGCCAGATTGGAGATATGGTGACTGCCATTGCATGCTCTCGTACACACCAATAAATTGTTCGTAGTGCTTCTTAAAAGCCGTGCAGTTTTTTGCCACTTATGCTGAGTCAGGAAACCTCTCTTAAAGGAGCCCCACAATCTGCTTGTCTCTCGCAAGTAGAGTTCATCCAAGAAAAATGCTGCTACCAAGAAAGCTTGTTTGTCTTTGTTCTTTTGTTTCTAAAACCCTTTTTGATGCTTTTGTTAACATTTAAGTGGAAGTTCTTACTAGCCACATCGGCGCCATTTGTAACGAGTACGGTTTTTCCGCCCACTGCCATGCCCCAATGGGCGTGGTCAGTGCCACAGAAGGAGTATGCCACTACAGCTTTAGGCCCCCAACTATTGACTATAAGCATATTGACTGAAAAGGAAACAGCTAAGACTACAGTTTGGGACTATGATGAAACGGATTTGGACATTGGTCAGAAACTAGGTGCAGATTATGACCCCAATCGGCCATGCTGGGTCTACAAAGGAAAGAGTATACTGCCTATAAAAATGGCAAAAAAGTTAATAGACCACCTCCATAAACTGACTCCTCTGAGCGCCAAAAAGATGAAAACTTTGCTAGATAGACAAGAAATTGGAACTTACCATCCCAATCTGGATTTATTACTGGAATAAGTACTGCAGTAACTGTTAACTGTCTGGCCTGTGCCCAGATCAACCAAGGAAAAACCAAACTGAATTCTGGGATCTGGCTTTGTGGCCATAGGCCTGATGTCCATTGAAACATAGACTTTACTGAAGTCAAACCTGGTATGTATGGTTATAAATATTTACTAGTTTTCACAGATACCTTCTCAGAAGGGATGAAAACATTCCCTACCAAACACGAGACTGCAAAAATGGTTACCAAGAAACTCTTGCCTGAGTTTTAACCTCGGCACGCTCAGTCCTCCGAAAGACTGAAGCGTCCACAGGTACCTGTGTAAACAATAAATAACCTCTTTCACTTGCATCCAGTGGTCTGGTCTCATCTCTTGGGGGCAAGGGCCTTCCCCCCTGACAGGCTCCCAACTCTTGGGGTCTCATGGGGGTCTTTCAATACCAACACCCACTTGGTGTGGGGGTAAACTCTAGGGGGTTAATGCCTCTAAAGATATGGTAGATGGATGTCATGCATATTTCAGAAATTCAGAGCTTTGAAATATGTACATTTGTCTGTGGATACTTGTTCAGGTGTGGTACATGCTACGCCTTTAAGCAGAGATAAAGTCCACAATGTCATTGGACACTGCCTGGAAGGCTAGGTGGCTTGGGGAAAACCTCAACAGCTAAAAACCGATAATGGGCCAGCCTATACGTCTCAGAGATTTACTTTCTTTTGCAAACAATTGGAAGTTCATCTTGTTCATGGATTACCCTACAATCCTCAAGGACAAGGGATTGTAAAGTGAGCTCATCGCACCCCAAAAGAATGCTTAATAAAACAAAAAAGGGGGAGTAGGCCAAGGCCATACCCCCAAGGAAGGAATATCTTTAGCCCTTTTTACCCTTAATTTTTTAATTTTGGATGTTGATGGACTTTCTGCTGCTGATCGTCATCAGCAGCAAGGAGGGAGCCTAAAAGGCTATGTGAAATGTAAAGATGTGATCACCGGGTTATGGCATGGTCCTGATCCGGTGTTGGCATGGGTGAGAGGGTCTGTTTGTGTTTTCCCCCAGGATCGCCAAGAACTGTTGTGGGTCCCAGAGAGGATTGTAAGAAAGTGCAACAAACATGAAGAGTCTGCTGTTGCTGTTGATCATCAGCCTGATTTGGCCACCAGTGCAAATGAAGCTTAGATTTACCTTATTTGCCTTATGAGAGTGAGAATACAAGTATAAATGAAAATAGGCGTTTTGATTTAACAGGAAGCCTATACTTTTATGTGATATTCGTGATAAGAGTCAGTGCATTATGTTATTTAATCAATCTGCAGCTTGGTTTGATGTTCCCACCACGGGAGGCTCCATTAGGTAGGTCAACGCCTCCTGGGTAAGTGGATGGTGGGCTGCTAAAAGTGAGTTTGACAAGCCAGCACCCCATCAGCCTAAGTGGGTCCCTCATTGTTTGAGTAAACAAGGAGGTGGATTCCTTCCCTGGATGGGATGTCAATCAAAAGAGGTTGTTTGGGCGAGCAAGGGATATTTTATCTTCTCGCCAGGAATTAGTACCAGTTTCAGTAAAACCTTTGCTGGGAGAAACTTTACTGATCAGGATCTGCAGCAGGTGGATATTTCCAACCCTTTTTATCTCTGGCTCTTGTGTGGCATTAATGGCAGCTGCACAGATTTGTCTCCTTTCCTTATGAAAAGGGGCGTAGGCCATGGGGTGGCTGAATTTGCTTGGTCTGCTTATGAGCGTTTTGGTGAATGATTCAATCCTAAGCCTCCTCAAGCTAGCAGATGGATTCCCATGCCTGTTTTTGCCCCGAGTCCTATGACAGTGTTTAGATGTCAGAGAGATTTTGGCATTACAGCAGCCATATTGGGCTCTTTTGCAGTTGTGGGTTCAGTCACGGCTGCCGTGGCCATGAGCACATCAGTACAGACAGCCTCTAAGTTAAATGAATTGTCCAAGAATGTGGCTATTGCCTTGGATGCTCAGTCCACAATTGGTGATCAGTTAAAAGGAAGTCTTATGATCATGAAACAAAGAATTGATCTGGTGCAGGAGCAAATAGACACTTTGTGGCAGTTGGCACAAATAGGATGTGAATGGAAGATGACAGGGCTATGTGTGACCTCTGTGCCATATCAAAAGTATTCAGTGGCTACCAATATGCCTAACCAGATTTATCAGCATTTCTGTCCTAAGGTTTTCAGTTGTGTTGTTAATTCTCTAATGTGTCTCTCATCCGTTTTCTTCATATGGGAACTGAATGCAATCAACTTTCTTCTTAGCAGTGCTTTCAAGATGTCCCATAAATCCATGTATGCTTTATCCACAACCTCATTGAATTTTAGGAATTCCTTAATTTCTTTATTTCCTCTTAGACCCAAGTATGTTGAAATTGAGCATTATTCAGTTTCCATGAGTATGTGGGTTTTCTGCGATTTGTTGTTGTTTTCTTGAATGGCGATTTTCAAGCTTGAAGGTCTGATAAGATACAGGGTAATATTCAAATCTTTTTGTGTCGGATGAGGATATTTATGTTGCCTAGTATATGGTCAATTTCAGAGAATGTTCCATGTGGAGCAGAGAAGAAGTTATATTATTTTTTGTTTGGATGGAATATTCAATAGATGTCTGTGAAACCCAATTGAGACATAACTTCTGTTAATTCTTTTGTTTCTTTGTAAAGTTTCTGACTTGTGGTCCTGTCTAGTTGTGAGATTAGGGTGTTGAAGTCTCCCACTCTAAGTGTGTGTGGTTTTATGTGAGGTTTGAGTTTTAGTACAATTTCTTTTACAAATGTGGGTGTGTTTGTATTTGGGGCATAGAGGTTCAGAATTGAGGTTTTGTGCTTAGGATTTCTCCTCTGATGAATACAAAATTTCTGTTTTCATCTCTTGATTGATTTGGCTTTGAAGTCTAACTTGTTAGGTATTAATATAGCTAGACCTGCTTGCTTCTTGGGTCCAGGTCATTGGAAGATCTTTTCCCAGCCCTTTACCCCGAGTAATGTCTATCTTTGAAGCATAGATGTGTTTCTTGTGTGCAGAAGAAGGATGGATTCTGTTTCAGTATATATTCTGTTAGCCTTTCTCTATTTATAAGTGAGATAATACCATTAACGTTGAGTGAAAGTAAGGGCCTTTGTTTGTTAATGGGTTTTTGTTTATGATTTGATGTTGACAGTGGTTTTGTATATATATATTCCATGTTTTTCCCTTGGATTCTGTTGAAATTAAATTATCTATTTCCTATGTGTTTTTGAGCTGTGAACAAGCCACACATGGAGCATGATCTGGAGCCAGTCCAGGTAGTTTCCAGGTTAGGGGGTTTGGGGAATTCCATGCAATCCCGGACTCACCTCTAGCAGAGTCCTGGCAACGGGGGTCATAGATCCTAGTACACAGTGTTACAAGATGTTCCTGCGTGGATATACAGATCTAGCCAGGACCTGGCACTCTCCTTCTGAATTCTCTCTACCAGAGGCCCAGCGATGGGGGGCAAGCATCCAGCACCATGGACTCAGGGTGGTAGCATTGATATGTGGATCTAGCTGGGGCCTGGCCTTCTTCAATTGAGGCCTCTAGCCAAGGATGGTATCTGTTTATCTAGCTTTTTTCTTTTTAATTTTTATTTATTTAGTTTTTGAGACCCCATTTTTGTGACTATGCCGCTTGTCCCTCAACTATATCTTGTAGACCAGGCTTGTCTTGAACTCACAGAGATAGGCTTCCATCTGCCTCCTGAGCACTACCATTAAATGTATGTGCCACCACCACAAAGCTTTTGGCATCTTTTTAAATGTCTTCTTTAAACACATTACTGCTTGTATCTCTATGTTGCTGCTCTCCTATGTTTCTTAGATTTTACTTATTTCATTCCTTTTATCAAGTGATGTTTATTATTGATTCCTGAGTAGAGCAAAGTCTTTTGTAACTTTGGGTTGTCTTATGCTATATAATTGAGAATTGTTTTGAACTCCTAATCCTACTTCTCATGTACAGTGCTGGGAAGAAAAACCTACACTTCCTTCGTGCCTGGCTCTTGACTGGTCAGTGAGAAGGAAAATAGACCAGAAAATGAGTGAACTCCCAAGATGTCTGATTATTGTGGGGACTTATATATGAAGAGGGATTTGTGCGAGGATTGAGTTCATGGTCCACTTGGATACTGCTAGAGTCACAGTGCAGAAAGAAAGAGGCAGGATGGAATCTAAGATTTCATCCTTTAACAGTAGTTAAGGTGAGCAATGTGGAATCAGTTATGGATTCCTAGATAATCCATAATTTTCCGGGTGGGCAGATTCTTGGAATCCACAGATGAGGGTTATCAAGAATCTGGATAGAGGAGAGACCTTATCATGAATACAAATTGCTATAGTTAAAGTGTTCAGCCAAAACAGGTCTGGGTGAACTATTGTGGACTATGTAACAGGGCTGATATTTTTTTGTGGTTTTAGAGAGAAAAGGTTTGAAACATCCTTGGTGTGCTCTAATTGAAATCAAATGGAACTATGCTTTTTAGGCCCATGGACACTGTGGCCTTAGTCAGTAATGTTAATCGGATTGCCTGTTTTCCCCCCTGTACTCCACTGTTTGAGTAGCCTTCTCCTGAGGTTGTCTCATCAAATGGTGCTAATTCCTGCTGATGTCTTAGAAGTCTATCGTTTCCTTCCATTCCCCAATAGATGTAGTATACAAGAGGCTATTCCTCATGAGAAGCTTACTTAGAATAAGACATGGCATAAGCAATTACTCTCTGTCCCAGCTTTAATCTTTTCCTTGTTCTGCCTTCCCTATTATTCTCATCTTCTGACACTTCTCCCTCCAGATCTGCTGTTCAAACTTATTCCTGTACTATGAAATAATTATGGTGCTATCTTTTCTGTTGAAAGCTTATATTGCCTTACAGGCCCAACTTGCAGTATCCTGTCACTATTTAAATTCCTCGAAGTATAAGCTTGGGTCAGACATTGAAAGAACTTTAAGAAGGCAAAATATATGGAATACAATATCTGTTTTAGGAGCGAGATTGTGATGGTTCACACCTGTAATCCCAGCATTCAGGAGACACAGGAAAGTAGTTCTATGTGAGACCAAGACCAGCATGGTCTACAGAGATATTCCTAAAACAACTAAGGGTATTTATTGAACAGATAAAGTCGGTCTAAAAAAAAAAACAAATAACAACATAAATAACCATCTGTTGTAGGTTCTTTCCTCTTTGATCATTAGCCAGAAATGAATGCAATTTGTCTATACAGACATATTTCTTTATTTATTTCTTAAGTCTTTGGAAATTTCCTTATGTCCTCTTGATTACCCCTTCTTAAACTATGTGATTGTTTGCCCTCAGTGGGTTTTTTGGGACCAAGCTTCTTAAAAACTTTATTTCTGGATACCAATTTTTATAGGGATATGTGTATTAAACAGAACTCATTAATTTGTAAGATTGTTCATTAAATTAAAATATAATTCTCGGAACGATGGGAGAATATTACCCACATTTGCATAGAGACATCTAGACTATGGGGTGTCTCTCTTTGAAACAAATATCAGTTGCTGCAGGGTCAGAACCAGAACAGTTTAGGCATCCTTTTGAGTTAATTTTGTTAGAGTCTGTGTATATAAGTTCTGAGCACATAGATTCATCGGTAGCTGGGTAACATTAAACAAGATCCCGGGTTATGTGGATGACTTTCTCTTGTGTTTATTTATTTATTTATTTATTTATTTATTTTTGACAAAATGTTGAAGGTATTTACACCTTATTTTTTTCTCTTCATCCCATTTGTTCTTTCCCTAATATTGTACACCTCTTGATCACTGCATTGTTGTTGTAGGTGTAGAAGCCATGCTGTATCAATATATGTACTATGGTTTTAATAATCCTATTGGGACTCTAACTGGTTCCCATTTGCATGAATCTTTGTAATCAGATATCATTTTATAGGGTGTTAGAAATTTAGTTTGTACTGTATTTGAGTCATGTTGCAAATTTATCTTATTCAAAATATGCATACTAATGCATCATGTTCTCAATGATTATAGTTTAATTTTTGTTTATGTACTCTTTTTTATTCTTGTTCTTTTCAATCTGGAAATCACATTTACTGTTTTGCTCAGCACATATTCTACTTGGGGATGACATGAGTCAGATCCCAAAACCCAAAATTGTAGGCTCAATACAATGTCACCTCCAGATGCAGGGTATCTGACAATCTCTACTATGGTATGTAATATTACATATGGGAAACATCTTTCACACACAATCTGAATATATAAAAACTGGGAATGAATTTGTTTTCAAAATCCTTGTTACTGAAGCTGAAAGACCCGCTGAGGGAGTGGATCCGACTCAGGAAAGTGATCCCCCAAATCACTCATGAGAAGCGGTCTTGATGAAAAAGCATGAGGTCTTTTATATTCCAGTGCACTGGGGTCCACAGCCACACTGCATGTGGGGTAGAGGACGGGGAACCCTGGGTAGAGGGATCATAAAGCTTTTATAGGGTTACAAAAAAGCCAACAATCACAAACCAATCATCTCATAGCATCCAGTGCACACCAATCAATTTGAATTATCCAAGCCTGCAGTTAGCCCAGGAAGTCTGCTTTCGCTAGGGCTTCTGGGTAGTGTGACAAGGTTCATTTCCTGTTCTCATTCACTCACAGGTGCTGTCGGTAAACCACCTTGTTGTAAACAGTCAAGAATGACCTTTTACCTTCTCACTGATAGGGGGCAGAGTCTAGGAAATATTAGGCTAAGTTTTTCCATCCTTACAAAGCAACAATGAGAGCAAAACCAGTCTCTTTTTGTGGATGATTCTAATAAAATTTGTTTCTATTTTAATTTTTTTTTTAAATTTGTTTTCATTTTACTTACCAATCCCTCCTTCTCATGCTTCTTCCCCAACTACTCTCCCTTCCTTTCAACTTTTAATAATCAGAGAGGGTAAGGTCATTCAGGAGTCAACAAAGTCCGGCATACAAATCTGACAAAGAACCAAGCCTCTCTATCTTTTATCTCAACCGAGAAAGGTATCCTACTATAAGGTGTGGGCTCCAAAAACACTGTTCAAGTAACTGGGATGGGTCCTGGTCTCACTGCCAGGGGCCCCCTAACAGATCAAGTCGCCTAAGTGTCAACCACATTCAAATGGTACAGTTTATTGCCTTGAAGGTGCCCTAGCTGTCAGTGCATACTCTGTGAGTTCCCACTAGTTATATTAGATGTGGTGTGGCTTTGTTGGAGAGGGCTTTACCCTGTTAGAGGAAGCATATCACGGTAGGGTCAGGCAGTGATGTTTCTTATTCTCAGAAAGATGCACATTGTGTCAGAAAACACCATGTTGCCTCTGAGTCATGCTGTAAGGACTCTAACCTCGAGAACTGCAGCAGCCTCCATGCTGACATGTCCCCAGCCATATCAGAACCTCTGAAATTTTAAGTGTGACACTTCAATTAAATATTTTCATTTAAGTGTTGCCCTGGTCCTGCTGTGTCTTTACACAGCAATGAAAACCTAACAAAGGCAGAAGTTGGTTCTAGGACCTGTTATTTCTATGATAGGCTCTCCCTATCGTACAATTTATTTCTGATGTGTTCTCAGTAGTGTTGTTCTGGTAGCTTGCCTCTCCCTTTATGTTTGTTTATTGGGATTTTTTTCCCCTCAGGGTATATGCTACTTAAACGGCAAAAGAAATGGTACACGTGGACCTCTAATTCAGTTTACTTCTAATGTGACTGGGTAAATGCATTATAATGTACATGTGTAAAATAGGTGAGGCAAGCACCAAGGATTATATGACTATATTGTCAAAGAAGTTTACATTTACAATGTGAGTATTATACTTCTTTGTGTTATTTTACGATGCAGTGATCTATGACGATGTGCACACCTACTTCACTGAGGAGGAATGGGCTTTGCTAAATCCTTCTCAGAAGTGTCTCTACAAAAATGTGATGCTGGTCACCTGCAGGAATCTCGCTGCTACAGGTAGGACTGAATTTTCCTTCATGTTTTAAAATAAGGGACCAACTGTTTCTTGATTATTGATACTATTTTGTAATTTGATTAAGAAAAGGGAAAATTGGGTGAGTGAGGCATGGTTCTGAGGATCATTAAAGTTATTACTTAAATTTTGTACAATTTGCAAGAATACATCATACATTTTCTGTTATTTCAGGCTACATTTGTGATAACCATAATACGGAGGATCATTTTCAAACTTCTAGAAGACACAGAAGGTTAATTTTCATGTGCATATATATGCAAATTTGGCTCTGCAGATATTTTAATGTATCCTGGAAATTTTATTGATGAATCGCACTTAAAAAATTAAAAAGATTAAGAAGAACAACAGTGAAAATAGGTATAGCTTAAAGTGATGATTGTCATTTTCTCACAAAACCCTGTACCTCAGTGAAAGGTAGCTCTTCTGTGTTTGCAAGGCATTTGTGTAAAATGAGAAGGAAAGTATGTCATAACAGATATCACCCTTTGAATTATAGCACCCGTATATCTATTCTGTAGATATACCAGTCGGTTTACTTTCATTCTATTCAGATATTTTAAACAGTATACATGTTGCATAGTTGATAAGTATATGTTCAAGAACTCCTAAGAAAAAAAAAGTCTATAGTTAACCAGGCATTACTTATCTATTTGTGACTTTGCTATGGATATTGCAAGGGTTAGTTTATGAGTGTCAAGAAGGTTGTTACAGAGAAACATTAAAGCTGATTGAAAGAAAGTCAAAGTGTGAATGCTATTTGGAAACTTTTATTTGTTATCTTAGTTTCATAAGCATATCATATGTAGAGCCGTGTAGTTGTGGCCCATACCTTTAATTATAACATTCATGATCAAGATCAAGGTGGATCCCTTAAGTTTGTGATCACCCCAGTCTACAAAGTGAGTTCCAGGATAGCTAGTTTTACATAGAGACATTCTGTATTAGAAAATGTAGGAAAAAAAAGAATTTAGGTTACTCTAAATACAAGCCATGTGAATTTAGAATGTGGAAAGAAGCAACGTACCTCTCTTAGGACAGTGAGAAGAAATGAAAGATATTGAGTAGTCCCCACTTTGAGGATATTCGTTGAGTATGAAACAACATTCAAATTTATCAGTATTCCTAAGTCATCTGAAAGATACCTTCAATTTAAATTGTAGTAAATCCATATGACCATTGGAATGTGTGAATGCTTCCATTTGTACTGCTATATTTAGCCAATGTAGTATGATTTCTATGAAGGAAATACTGATAAATGGTATAAATATGGCAAAGCTTTAAGTAGTTTCAGTTTGTTTTCAATTATGTGGGAGATTTTATGTAAATAGATTCTATAATTGAGGGCCATGAAATAAAGCTCTTACTCTGATTCCACAGGTATATTCAATGAAAACAAAACAATACCACATTAGAGAAGCATTATGAATGTAAAACTCAAGATCTGATTCTTGTTTACAATTACGCCAAATTAAAACTTTATTTTATACATGTAGAAAGATTCTTTAGGTTCATGCATGTGGTAAAGTTTTACATATGCTAATTATCTTTGCAGGATTCAAAAAGCCATAAGGGAGTGAATCCTGTGAATATTCATAATGAATGTGTGAAAAACTTTTTGGGTTACAGGCATCTTCAATGGCTTGAAAAAATTCATAATGGAGAGAAACCATATAGAAGTCTAGAGTGTGGGGAAGTCTTTGCATGTCACAATTTCCTTCTTCTCAGTGACAGAGCACACATGGTAAAAAACACCTATGAATGTAGTCAATGTGGTAAAACATTTGCAGGACATACTATGCTTAAAAGACATATTAGAACATATACTGGAGTGATAATACAAGACTATAATCTATGTGGCAAATGTTTTTCACAATACAGTTATATAGTATGTCATAAAAGAACACATATTGGAGAGAAACCCTATGTATGTAACCAATGTTGTAGGGCATTTTCACAAGTTAGTACGCTACAATCTCATCATAGAACACATACTGGAGAGAAACCCTATGTATGTAATCAATGTGGTAGAGCATTTTCATGTGCCAGGAATCTCCAGTCTCATCATAGAACACATACTGGAGAGAAACCCTATGTATGTAATCAATGTAGTAGGGCATTTTCACATGACAGTACTCTCAAATCTCATCATAGAACACATACTGGAGAGAAACCCTATGTATGTAATCAATGTGGTAGGGCATTTGCAAGTAATGGTCATCTTAAAAGACATATAAGAACACATACTGGAGAGAAACCCTATATATGTAATAAATGTGGTAGAGCGTTTTCATGTGTCAGTAATCTCCAGTCTCATCATAGAACACATACTGGAGAGAAACCTTATGGATGTAATCAATGTGGTAAAGCTTTTTCACAACACAACAATCTGGTATGTCATAAACAAACACATACTGGAGAGATACCCTAAGAATGTAGTCAATGTAGTAAAGCTTTCACAAAATATGATGTGTTTAAAAGTCATATAAGAACACATACTAGAGAGAAACCTTATGGATGCCATGAATGTGATAAAGACTTTGCACATCCCAGCACTCTCTTAATTCATAAAAGAGTGTATACTTGAAAGATACTGAATGTATCCCTGTGGCAAAGCCTCTCTTTGTGTCATTAGTCTTTATAATAAAAAAAAAAATCATAGTGCATAAAAACACTATACATGTATCCATTGTTGTAATGCTGTGTACTTTGCTTATCCCAATAATCTTTGTGAGCCTAAGAAATCCCTTATGGAAATGAATCTTCCTTGAAAGGATGTGGTATGATCTCCATTCAACACACATTGAGTTACATAGTTTTCTGGAGAGAAAAATATCTGACACGTGTGAATAATCAGTTCAAGCACTACAATATCTCTGTTTTGTTCTCACTTGCAAACTCATGTGGAAAAAAAAGTCCTGGAAATTCACTGGTAAGGGAACCATGTTTCTTGGTAAGAAATAGCTGCATAGACTAAAGAGGTTAAAAGAAAGAAAACAAACAAACAAAAAACTCTGTAATGATAGCATGCAACCATCTCTCACTAATGTTCAAAGAGGAGAAGGCCAACAACAGATAATTTTCTGGGACAGGGTTTCTCGGTTTACTGTGCTTTAGCCTTAGTTGTAGTGGGGCTAGCTCTATAGAGCACTCTAGTCTCAAACTCACAGAAATTGGCCTGCATGTGCCCTCTGAGGACTGGGATTAAAAGCATTCATCATGACTGTCTAGGTCCTAAAATATATTTTGCATTCCACAATTGCTGCCACTTTGAAGTTCTTCCAGGGTCAGATGCCAGCTGACAATTTGAAGAATTTAAATAGGGTCAGGAACCTGCAAATCAGGCCAGTAAGGCCAGAAAAGATAGTACTATAATGATTTCATCGTACACCAGTGACATGCAACAGCAGGTCACACTTTAATGATAGGTTCTGACACAGATGTGCCAGGGGATGAGGAAGATAGAAAAGGCAGAACAAAGAGAAGATAAAACTTGGGGCAGAGAGGTCTTGCTTAACTTATATCTTATTCTATGTAAACTTCTTATAAAGAATTGCTACCGCTTTACTACTTTCAGGAGGAAATGGAAGGAAATGGGAGAACACTAGAAAGTCAGCAGGAGTAAGAGTTGTGTTCTCAGGATCTGAAAAAACACCTACACAAAGGCCCTGACCCCAGACAATTGCAATCCCTTTTCCTTGTTTAATAGGAAGAGCTCTATTTTATTCTGCATCTCTCAGGGCATGATGGAAAAGTCCTAAGGCATAGCCCCCTGGTTGTTACTGTTTCTGTCAATCAAGTTTCACATTTTGAGAAGAAGCATTGATCCATCTCTATGATTGAGGACCTAAACTGAAAGTATTGCTTGATAAGCCCAACCCTCAAAACAAATGGGTTTTCCCTTTCAAACAGTTGTCACTTGGGTTTATCTTGCCCATCCGGGAGGACTATGATATTTTCTAGAACACTGGCCCTTTCTGCCACAACAGGCCCTAATATTCAGTGTGACCAAACAATGTCCCCTGAGCTGCTTCTAAAAGTATTGTTTTGTCAAAAGGAGATGGGCCTGGGGGCTCTTTGTGAATGTGGAATTTCTCCTTTGTCGTGGTTTGGAGCCAAATGTCCTGGAAAATCCTAGAAATCAAATTTTTATTTTAGCATCCTAACCTCTAACATGCCTTATTAGTACACTACTCATCTTTGGGCTATTTTATAGGCAGCACTCCATCAGCTAAATCATATTTTGTGGGTCGGACTATGCATATAAATAGGTAAGTATTTTATATGTACAATTCTACTCCTCCACATCACAGTTTAGTAGTGGTGTGCAATCCAACACAAGAATGCCATGTTAAGGAAATTTTCAGTACCCCATGTCTATAATATCACTCTCAGGAAGCAGAATTATGTACATATCTATGTGTTTGGGACTAGCCTGCTCTACAGAGCAACTTTCATGTCATCCTCCTATGCTTTACCTAGAAAAAAGTTGTTTCCCTGGAACCAGGATGATTCCCTGGTGCATGAAAGGACTTTGGGAGAGACACTCACTTAGCCTAGAGTCAGGAGGGAAGGCATAGTCCCTACTCCAAAAGTCTTGACAGATTTTTGAATCATCCTGGAAGGCAAGACCCTCCCTGTGTAGTGGGGAGTGGAATGGGATAGGAGCCGAATTGGGAGGCATAGGAGGGAGGGACTGGGAACTGTGATCCATATATAAAATCTGATCTCCAAAATATACAAAGAACTCAAGAAACTAGTCAACAAAACACCAAGTAACCCTATTAAAAAATGGGGTACAGAACTGAAGAAAGAATCCTCCATAGAGAAAATCAAAAAGGCTGAAAGACACTTAAGAAAATGCCTCACATCCTTAGCTATCAGGGAAATAAAAATCAAAACAACTTTGAGATAATATCTTAGTCATGCCAGAATGGCTAAAATTAGAAACACCAATGATGACTTATGTTGGAGAGGATGTGGAGAAAGGGGAACACTCCCCCACTGCTGGTGGGAGTGCAAACTCATACAGCCATTTTGGAGATCAGTATGGTGGTTCCTCAGGAAAATGGGAATTAGTTTACCACAGGACCTGGCAATCCCCCTCTTAGACATATACCCAAAGGATTCACATCCATGCAACAAAGGCATCTGTTCAACTATGTTCATAGCAGCACTTTTTGTAATATCAAGAAGGTGGAAGCAACCTAGATGCCCCTCAATTGAAGAATGGTTAATGAAGATGTGGCACATCTACTCAATGGAATACTGCTCTGCAGAAAAAAATAATGGTATCTTAAAATTCGCAGACAATTGGATGGCACTTGGGGAAACCATCTTGAATGGGGTAACTCAGTCACAAAAAGAGGAACACAGTATATACTCACTCATATATGGATTTTAGACCTAGATCAAAGGATCACCAGGCTATAATTCACACCACCAAAGGAACTAGGATACAAGGTGTATTCTAAGTGATTCATATAAAGTCCCTCACTGAACTGGGAAGGGACAAGTACCCCAGAGCTCAGGGGAAGTGGGGGAGGAAGCAATTGGAGAGCGAAGTAGGAGAAAACAAGGGGGAGGAAAGGAAACATGTGTGACCAGGAAGATTGAGCCTGGTTAGGAATAGAAGACAGGAAAGAGAGAGACAGAAACAGCGAGAAAACATAAAAGAGGGAGCCAATATTGGTTTGAAGATAAAATTGAACACAAAGAAAGGTCTAGAGAACTAGAAGACATCTTCCAACTAACAATTTGAGCTTCCAAGGAAGGGCTAGCAAAATTGCCCTTCCCAGAGTGTGAGATCAACAACTAACTTATCCATGGAGCCCTCAATGAATGTCTGTTGAAAACAGGATCAAACACCCATACATAAACACTGAGTCGAACTAGAACCCAGATGCAGATGGAGGGGAAAGACCATGCGGCAGAAAAACATACCAACAGCTTACCTGAACAAGGAGGAGCTAATGGACACTAGACTAATAGCTGAGAAGACAGTATGGGACTGACTCAGGCCCCCCTGAATATGGGTTTCAGCCAGAAGGACTGAGCAGTCTAAGGGATCTCAGACAGTGGAGCCAGGATGTATCCCTGGTGCACAAAAGTACTTTGCAAACACATCCCCCATGGAGGGATAAATACCTTAATCTAGAGACAGGAGAGAAGCGCTAGTCCCTACTTCACATGATCAGTGAGATCTACATGACCCCAACTGGATCGCATTCCCCTACATATGGAATTGGTTTGGGGGATGGGAGGGGAGGGTGGTTAGAGTGCATGAGAGAGGGGAGGGAGATTAAAAGTGAGGGAAGGAGGGAGTGAGGGAGGGATGGAGGGAAGGAGGTTGGGAAAGAGGGAGGGAGGGAGGGAGGGAGGGAGGGAGAGGGAACTGGGGTCAACATGTAAAATGATAAATTAAATTAAAAAAAATGCTTTGACACCAAAATTTAAGTTGAAGGACAAGTTGCTGGGGAAAAGGATTTCTATTTTTGTTTCCATAGAAAATGAAAAGGTGTGGATTCCTTCCAGACTAATGTGTCTTGATCAAGCCAGACCGCGTGAAACAGAGTACAAGGTGATCATTCAAGACAGTTGGACAAAACAGACTTACAGACTACAGCCAGGATTTCTGAATCTTCTTCGAATCCCCCATGACAGCGCCCCTTACCAGCAGGAAGTAGTTGGAAAGAACAATGCCCAATTTCCCAAATATTGTCTATAAATGTTTGTTTTCATTTAAATGGACATTGTTATATAAAATAAAAAAAAACTAGCTACAATTATGAGGCAAGCCAGGAGATAGTGTCAAACATATGCCTTTAATCCTAGCTATTGGAATGCAGAGGCAGGTTGATCTCTCAGTTCAAGACCAGCCTGGTCTATATACTGAGTTCCAAGAAAGCCATGGGTACACTATGGATTTTGTTCTGATTTGATTTCCTCTAGTGGGATATAAAGTTCTCTTCATTTGATATTTTCCTATATAGAACCATTATTAAATATGCCTTGGTCTTGATTGAAAAAAAATTAAGAAAAAATAATACATATGTACAAATCAAAGAAAAAAGCTATATCAAAAAATCAAATATAAATAAATATAAGTATGTACAGAACTAAAGAAAATGTCTTTTACCCGATACACAAAATAACTAAACATGAATCTTGTACCTAAGCATTAAATGTGTACTCCAGAAATTGTAGAAGACACTGGAGAAATTAGGCTTCTCCAGGTTTGGCTACTTGCCATCCTGTGCACCAAAAGACCTCTGGTGCTGACTATCAAAGTCTTTCTACACAAAGCTCCTTGATGGAAATCAAATGCTTCCCACTGTGTGAAATATTCATACCCCAACACTCAGGTATGGGGAGTTGCTAGGACCATATGGTACCTTACAGAACACAGAATGTGGCCAAAGTTTCCCACCAAGCAACCTGGAGGGTCTGCCACACCAACTCCCAGGCTTCCCCATCCCATCGTCCCCATCTGAAGATAACATCCCCTCACTCACCATGTTGTGGCTTCTGTGCTCATCCATGATCCACTCACAATGTACTACAGTACCACTGCCAGAACAGAAATCAATACACTGGCAGTTGTTCCACTTAAAATGAAGCCCGAAGCAAGATTAATAGCCTACAGTGTGGTTATAGGTAGTTTCGTATAACCTATAACCTATAACCAGGTTGGCCTGGTTTAGCTGACTGGCTGGTTAAACTTGAACAACAAGAGCACTTCCCCAAGGGTTAGAGTGTGCTTAAAGACACATCACAGGGTTCCTTTTCCCTGGCTTCTACTCAAGACTCAGACATTGTAGACACCTGTAGAGACACAAATCCCAATGTCACTTACTCCTGCCTAAAACAGACAATCCCATTGTCTTCCAACAGTATGAGATCATCCTCTCCTCTTCCAGACAATGTGCAGATGTTGCAGATACAATTACACAATGCAGACTGGAATGATTAACTTATTCAATGGAGGGAAGGGTGTCCGGATTATTAAAAACTTGAGAGATTTTAGGGCATATGGCCCAGAAGAAGTTTGTTCTGTGGCTTCTTGCTAAGGTCAGGGGAACTGGGTGTACATTTTACCTAGTAGTCACAGACAGTTCAGAGAACCATGATGGGGAAGGAGCAATATCACAAAGAAGATGATATATCTTTTTCCTTTTAGATGCTTGGGTGATAGCTCTAATGAATTTGGGAGTTTTATTCCTGAAATTCTTGACAAAAGAATAATAATAAAAAGTATTGTCTTCATGGTAATTTGAATACTCTAAGAGAATTGGTCTGGGAAGATTACTTCTACAAGCATTGTGATGACCCAGGACAGTTGCTTCAGGGTAAAGGTGAGAAAATCGCTGCATTATTCAATGTTCTCTTCTTGAACAGGACTGTGTTCAGGTTTCTAAATCACTGGAGCCATCATCCAGGCTTGAGATTGGAGAAAGACTTAATTTCTTGTTTCAGATCTTGTTCCTGTTTTCTTTTTGTTTCTTTATTTTTTTCCTACTTGTCTGCAGCCCCAGTGACAACCATGAAATAAGTGATTTCATTTCATCTGACCTCTGTGGGAAACTACAGATCAGACATCTCTTTTTTTGTGCTGAAATCTCTCACTAGTAGTTACGACATGGAATAATCACATCATGTGATTGTGTAGTGCCCTGTGAAAGCTAGACAGCCACCTTGTTTTCAGGAGAAAGGAGTGAGAGCAGAAAGAGAGCAGATGATAAACACCTGCAGCAAATCAGCAGGATACAAGATAAACTCAAAAAATTCAGTAGCCATACTTCATTCAGACGACAAAGAGACAGAGAAAGAAATCAGAGAAACATCACCCTTTACAATAGCCACAAGCAACATAAAGTATCTTGAGGTAACGCTTACCAAACAAATGAAAGACCTATATAATAAGAAGTCTGTGGTTCTAAACAAAGAAATTAAAGAATATGCCAGAAAATGGAAAGATCTCCCAGGTTATTGGATAGGTAGGATAAATATAATAAAAATTAAAATCTTGCGAAAACCAATCTAGAGATTAAATGCAATCCCTAATGAAATCCCACCACAAATCTTCACTGACCTTGAAAGGATGATAATCACCAACATATGGAAAAACAAAAGACTCGAGATAGCCAAAACAGCCCTATAAAAAAAAAAAAAAAGAACTTCAGGAGGCATCACCATCCCTGACTTTAAGCTCTACTACAGAGCTTTATGCCTAAAAACAGCCTGGAATTGGCACAAAAAAGAAAGGTAGACCAATGGAATCTAACTGAAAATCCTGATACAAACCCACACACCTATAAACACCTGACTTTAAACAAAATGGCTAAAAGAATACAATAGGGCAAGGAAAGCATCTTCAACAAATGGTGCTGGCACAATTGGATGAGGGTGTGTAAAAGACTGCAGATAGACCCATGGTTATCCCCATACAAAAACTCAAATCCAAATAGATCAATGACCTCAACATCAATCCACCCAAACTGAACATCTTAGGAAAGAAAGTAGGAGGTACCCTTGAAAAAATTGGTATATGAGACCACTTCCTGAACATAACTCCAGGAGTACAGATACTGCGATCAACAATTAACAAATGAGATCTCTTCAAAGTTAGAAGCTTCTGTAAGGCAAAGGACATTGGACAAGACCAAAAAGCATCCAACAGTTAGGGAAAAGATTTTCACCAATGCTACATCAGAAAAAGGGGAGCTCTCCAAAATATACAAAGAACTCAAGAAACTAGTCAACAAAACACCAAATAACCCTATTAAAAAATGGGGTACAGAACTGAAGAAAGAATTCTCAATAGAGGAATTGAAAAAGGCTGACAGACACTTAAGAAAGTGTTCAACATCCTTAGTTATCAGGGAAATGCAAATCAAAACAACTTTGAGACACCATCTTTCTCCTGCCAGAAGGGCTAAAATTAGAAACACCAATGACAACTCCTGCTGTTAAGAATGTGGAAAAAGGGGAACACTCCTCCACTGCGGGTGGGAGTGCAAACTAATACAGCCATTTTGGAGATCAATATGTTGGTTCGTCAGGAAAATGGGAATTAGGTTACCACAGGTCCCAGCAAACCCCCTCTTAGGAATATATCCAAATGACTCACATCCATGCAACAAAGACATGTGCTCAACTATGTTCATAGTAGCATTCCTTGTAATAGCTAGAACATGGAACCAACCAGATGTCCTTCAGTTGAAGAATGGATAAAGAAGATATGGCACATCTACACAATGGAATACTATTCTGCAGAATAAAATAATGGAATCTTGAAATTCACAGGCAAGCGGTTGGCACTTGAAGAAACCATCCTGAATGGGGTAACCCAGTCACAAAAGGAGGAACATAGTATGTACTCACTCACAATTGAATTTTACACCTAGATCAAAGGATCTCCAGCCTATAATTCACACCACCAGAGGAACTAGGATACAAGGTGTATTCTGACAGATTCATATAAAGTCCCTCACAGAAGGTGGAAGTGACAAGTCCCCCAGAGCACATGGGAGGTGGGGGGTGAATAGGGAGAGAACTAGGAAAAAGTGTAGGGGAGGAGAGGAAAGAATGTGTGACTAGAAAGATTGACTCAGGGTAAGAATAGACAGGAGAGAGAGAGACTCAGTATGAGTGAGAAAGAGAGACAGAGAGAGAACAAAAAGAGTGATGCATTATTGTTTTGAAGGTAAAAATGGACCTAAATACAGGTCTAGAGACCTACAAGTCTATTGCCAACTAACAAATTGAGCAAACGTGGAAAGGCTACCATAAATGCCCTTTCCAGATAGTGAGGTCAAGAACAAACTTATCCACCCTTATGGAGCCCTCATCTAGTACCTGTTGAAAAGAGAAGGCAATACCCATACCTAAACATTGAGTCGAACTAGAATACAGATGCAGATGAAGCAGATAAGACCAAGTGGCAAAAACATACAGACAGCTGACCTGAAGAAGGAGGAGATAATGGGTTCCCAGGCTGATAACTGGGAATACAGCATGGAACTGTCTCAGGCTTCCCTGAATAAAGGTCTCAGCCAGAAGGACTGAGCAGTCCTAGGGACCTCAATCAGTGGAACTAGGATGTATTCCTGGTACACAAAAGAACCTTGCAGAGACATTCACCATGGAAGAATACTGCCTTAACCTAGATACAGGAGAAAAGTCCTAGTCCCTACATCAAATGACATGACAGATCTACATGACCCCACCTGGATGACATTGCCCTACATGTGGAAATTTGGTGTGTGGATGGGAGGGCAGGGTGGTCAAAGTGCAAGTGAGGGAGCAGAACGTGTAAGTGGGAGGGATGTAGGGAGGTATGGAGAGGGAATGGGGATCGACATGTAAAAATAAAAAAATCAGACATTAAAAAAAAAAAAAAAAAAAAAAAAAAAAAAAAAAACAAACAAACAAAAATTCCCATGCCAGGAACTTCCAGGCTGGTGGTAATGCAGAAAACCAGAGTAAACAGCAACCAGCCACTCCTGATACAGAAGTCCTAAGCCATGATCATCCAGGAACGATGCTGTGTTGCTGATAGCCTAGGTGGATTGGATCAGCTGGTGGGCATTCAGAAAGAAGAGGAATTCTGATATATGGGGGTGAATGACTGAAGCTGCCCCTGGCCCTTCCCTCTTCTCCTCAGGTGGCAGTGACTGTGACTGGAGGGACCACACAGAAGCATGCAGGTATGGGGTAGGGGGGATGAGGTGGAGGATAAGTCGGTTTTGGGGAGAAAAAATATAGTAAAGGTTTTTATGTCAACCAAAAAAATACAATTAACAAACTATATGGTAAATAGATGTGATGGCTATGTGCAGACTTCGTACAATCAGTCTGAAGCAAAGAAAACAAAATAAGACAAAAGTGGTCTAGTAAACAATTCAAATGGGACTGGAGATTTATAGGTCAACGCAACTCATCAAAGTAGCATAGAGAACATCAGAAGGAACTTCAGGTGTTACAAGTATGATTCCACTTCTCTAGGCAATAAAAGGAAGAACAGGAAAAAGGATTGGCCAGATCCAGAAGAGTAGAAAGGAGATAAAAATAAAATTATAATAATGCAAGATAACATAAAAGGAGAGCTGGTGTACCCCACATAATCTGTAAAAGGAGCCAATAGTTAAGAGAGCAGAGGGTGCAGAGAGGTTCAGGGGAAAGCACCATAGCAAGAAGGTAGAGTCAGGAATTAAATGAATAAATAAGATTTCACTTCAGGCATGCACCTCTGAGTAAGACTCAGTGATAAGAAAACAGAAAAGCAGAAAAGGAGAGATTTATCTACACTAGTGAGGTCTGAGAAAATAAGAGAAAGAGACTACAGGTCATGTTAAAAGATATAGAGGTTCAAAGAAAAGTAGTAAATAGGTCAGAGGAAGATGTAAACTCTTTGCTGTGGGCTCTGATATCTACAAATATAAATTCAAGATTAGTAATATGAATTAAAAATTTTGACCATACCAGGTTAACTGTTTAAAAGTTCCATTTATTTCTCTCAAGAAAAATATGTGTACTTGTTAAAAAGTTCTGTGTTTCCTGTTACAAACCTGTTTATTGCAAGAGTAGAGCTAAAACAAAAATGGTTTAAACATTTTTGCTGTGCAATGCTAACAGCCCTCATCTCAAAATTTATCTCTGAGCACTGGTCATTAAATTCAGATTATCAGAAAATCAGATGTCCTTTTAATGTAGATGACATTAATCCTGTTTTATGTCTAATGCTGTTAAAAATTGAAACCAGTTAAACTGTTACAATTAGTAACACTGGAAATTAACATAAATTTAACAGTCACTCAGGTCGTAATGGGTTTAAAGACATAAAGGGTGCTTAAATTTGATATTACAGAAACAAATTACAGGATGTTTCATTGTTTTATAAGACAGTTTTTAAATATTTAAAATCAGAAAGTTACAATTTATTTGTGCTTCTATTACATTGTTAATGTTTGTAGTTAAATCAAAGGGCTAAAATTTAAGATCACAGCCATACAGTGTATATACTATCCAAAAGTTGAGATGCTATTTTTATATGATACAGAAGGGAATCCATCCTTGTTTTTGCTAAATTTGTAAGCATAAGTTATTTAGATAAACTGAGTCACACAGCAGTTTTATGTTTCCTAAAAGGAGTTTCAAAATAAAATCAGTATTTTTAAAGCAAAAACTGACAATGCAAAGTTCTAGTTTTACAAAGGCTGTTTATAAATGTTTGTTTTCATTTAAATGGGGTTAATTATAAAAATTTTCTCTCTGAAATCCTAATTTTCTCACGTACATTTTAATGCTGATTGTTCAAATACAATGCCTGCTGACAGGTAGGACCCAGCTCAGACTGTATAGAGGCTCCAGGGTACTGGAAAATTATCTGCACCATCTTTGCCTAGACAAAATAAGGTAAGACATTTCCAAGTCACAGTTCCACAGAGGAAAAAAAACAAAACAAAACAAAAACAAACAAACAAACAAACAAACAAACAAAAAACCTCACATTATGCACTTGGTGAAAAACTTCTCCCCTCAATGCCATAGACAAATGATTATGGCTAGTAATATAAGGAATGGTCCCCGTCATTTTTTTAAATAGATTCAAAAGTTACATAAAATGTATCCTTCAAAGGTCTCTGATACTATTGATGGCTTGGCTAACCAATACTTTGGGACCTTGGCAGTAAAGGCAGCCTTAAAATGACTCCTAAAAAAGGATCTAAAAATATGAAGACATATAAGTTTTTTTTGAACAATTATTTATTAATTATGCACACAGTGTTCTGCCTGCATACATGTCTGCATGCCCAAAGACAGTAACAGATCTCAATATAGATGTTTGTGAGACACAATATAGGTGCTGTGAATTGAACTCTGGAACTCTAGTAGAGCAGACAGTACTCTTACTCTCTGATCCATCTCTCTAGCCCAAGACATATAAGTCTTAAAGATAGAAAAATAATTTACAATATAAAAATTCAGAGCTTACCATTTAATTAAGTTCTCTTAAGCTATTGAGCAGTGACTCCCAGCTGTTTAGTCAAAAGCTCAAGGTTTTATGATTTATTTTGGTTGCCATCTAAGTATAAATGTGAAGGACTTTTCATCAGGCCTAAGGTATATCTGATCAATCTTTACGTGGATCTCTCTTGACAGAAGAAAAATGTACAGGCTTCTAACCCAAATCTGTAGGTTGTCCTGGGACTCAAAGGCATAAGTACATTCCTGCTGTTTTACAGATACCCAATATCTACTTTTTCAAAATATAGATTTTGGTACAGATTGGTGATGATAATATACCTAAAACATTTATGTCCTTTTATACAACACAGTTTATATAGGCATCAGAGGAACAGATGTCGTAAAGCTCGGATCTAGTCAAAACGACTGCGGACAAGTACAACTTTCCTGAGGATGGAATTTTCTCCCTGGTCTTGATGTTCTTCTTGATCAAGACAGAGTTCCAAACACACACACACACACACACACACACACACACACACACACACGCACACGCACACACACACACACACACATACACACACACATTTTAACTTATGTTCCCAAGTTATAACATGTCTTATCAAATTTGTGAGTCTAGCAGATGAGCATCAGTTACTGACTACATCCTGCTCCTAAATACTGCTCTCGACTTAGTGTCATAGCTGGTGTGAATATTTTACAGGGTCCATAAACTAATGCCTCTTATAAATGTTCCATTTCCTGAATCCCCCCTTCTTTTATTTTATTTATTTATTTATTTATTTTGGTCTAGCATTTTATCCTCCTCACGTCCAAGAAACACCACCAAAGTAATCAGGAAGTGGTAAAAGAAAGAATACATTTCACATTTTCCCTTGTTGAGATGATATATCAAAAGATAACTCCTATCCATAGTGGGCTAGGTGACTAATCTGTACACCAAAAAACACCAGAAGTCGTTTCCCTATTGGACGCGCAAAAATTGGGCCTCTGATGTTCATGGCAAAGAGGGAATGTGATGGAAAAATTAATAACCAAATGGTATAAAATTAGGGCTTATTGCAAGAATAAAGAGAACAAGAATTTCTGCCAGTAGATAAATCCCCGATTAGAGAGTACAGAGCTCACATCCTGTTCTCAGGTGAAAAAGTAAAAACAAAGAAAATCCCCCAACCTTTCAGGTGTGCTTATCAATCCTGCATAAACAAATGACAGATACTATTACCTTAGATCAATTATGACCTTGCAAATTAAATTTGTACTCTATGAACTGCCAGTATTTTGGAAACCTTGTCACGGAGACTAATGGACTCAAGCCTCCCTGTTTGTTTATCCTGTTAAAAGCACTTCACTATTTTAGGCCACTACCTTATGTTTCTGATAAAATGAGGTCCCAGCTGGTTGGATTTATAACAATAAAAAACTTTTGCTTTTTCAGTCAGGAGTTTCCTTGGAGGTTGAGGAAACCAGTAGACATAATAGCACCAAGCTGCTCAAGGAGGCTTTATAGGCTGTAGAACTTCCAGGTGACAGCTATTTGAAAATCAAAACACCATTGTGTCATGGATAGGCCTGTGTTACTTCCTACTTACTTTTGCAGTGTTTTCTTAGCTGCAAGTAGGCTAAAATGCTAGACAATAACAACAAAAGGAAGGGGGATTCAGGAAATTGAACATTTATCACAGGCATCGGTTTGTAGATCCTGTTGAAGATTCACATCGGCTGTACTAGTTCACCATATGTCCAGGGAGAGCAATATTGAGGAGCAGGCTTTAGTCAGCAACTGATTCTCATCTGCCAGAAGCACAAAACAGCTGAGATGTGTTCAAAGTGGGAACAGAAGTTAAAACATAAATATTTAATTGGAACTCTTTGCTCCTTACCTTTAGTGATCAAGAAGGACAGCTAGACAAGGGAGAAAATTCCATCCTCAGAATAGCTGTACTTATCTGAAGTCCTTTTGCCCTGTAAGAAGTGGATCCAAGCTTTATGACATTTTTTCCTCTGAAGCCTATATGAACTGTGTTATATAAAAGGACATAAAAGTTTTAGGTATATTACCATTACCAATCTGTGCTGAAATCCATATTGTAGAAAAAGTAGATATTGGGTATCTGTAAAACAGCAGGCATGTACTTATGCCTTTGAGACATATATGCAGGCTGAAAAGTACATGCATAATTAATAAATAAGTGATCAAAAATGACTTTTAAGTCTTTATATTTTTAAACCCTTATCTTATTTAGGAGCCATATTAAGGCTGCCTAATACAGACAAGCTGACAAAGTTATGTTTAGCCCAGCCAACAATACTTTCGGATCGAAGGTTATATTTAATTAAATGTCCAATCTACTAAAAAAAAAAAAAAAAAAAAAAAAAAACAGGGACCAGTCGATATACTCCTAGCTATAACCAATTTTCTATGGCATTGAGGGCAGAAGTTCTTCACAAATTACATAATGTGAGAGAGTTGTTGTTTGTTTGTCTTTTCTCTGTGGAAGAGGGACATGGAAATTTCTGACTTTATTTTATCTAGGCCAAGCTGGTGCAAGCAATTTTTCAGTTCCCTGCAGCCTCTAAAAAGTCTAAGCTGGGATTAACCTGTCAGCAGACATTGTATTTGAGCATCTTGCTCCCTGGTCAGTGTAATAACAATCCATGCTGCCCCATAATCTTCTTTAGAGTCCTAGGGTCATTGTTACGATCTGTGATTCTATGTTTGATATTATTACAGCTTTTTCGTTAACATTTAATTGCCTTATTCTACAGATCTCTGTACTATCAGAAGTCTGTCTAGGTATTTCTAAATAGACAACTTTGTTTCAGTTACTTGTTTTAACCTTAATTATTTAGAACAAGTATAGGTGACAGAGTGAGGTTTATCCCTGTGATTAATCATTAATACTTAGTTTGATTATAACCAAGAGTTAATTGATAAGGATGGCTACTAACTTGTGTTTCTTCACATTTTATAACAGATTAAACAGCTTTTATAAAAATAGAACTTTGTATTGTCAGGTTTGCCTTTAAAAAATACTGATTTTAATTTGAAACTACTTTTAGGGAAACATGAACCATCTATCTGACTCAATTTATCTAAATAGCTTATACTTGCCTAATTTAACAAAACAAAAATGCATTGCCTTTTGTATCATAAAAAATGAGCATCTCAACTTTTGGTTAGTATATAGAGCTTATGGCTGTGACCTTCCATTTTAGACATTTGATTTAAGTACAGACATTAACAATATAATAAAAGCACCAATATCCTGTAACCTTATAAATTTGAACATATAAATCTGTTTTTAAAAACAATAACACATCCTGCAATGTCTTTTTGTAATATCAAAAATAAAGCACCATTTAGTTTATGTCTTTAAACCCACTATGACATGGGTGACTGTTAAATTTATGGTAATTTCTAGTGTTACTAATTGTATCCTTTTAATTAGTTTGAATTTTTAAAGCTTTAGAAAAAAGCGGTATATTAATATCTTGTGGTTTAAGTGAACATCTTATTCATTTATTTAAATACTGAGTGTATCTTCTTACTGTGATGTCTTCCCCTGAGCGTCTCTGTACCCTCTGCACTCTTAACTCTTGGCTCATTTTTCTGCTTATGTGGGGTACACCAGCTCTCCTTTATTGATGCTTAATATGGATAAGGAGAAACAAATGGGCTGAATCGATGTTTATTCAGGGAGAAATAACTTGCAATATAGAAATAGGACAACTAGCACTTCCTGGTCCCAAGGATACCTCCAGATGTACTCCTCTCCCTGTGCTGCAAGCAATAAAGCTCTTTGAGCCCCACTTCAAACTCAGTTCCCCCAGGTTACTCCTGTTCTGTCTCCACCCCAATTGGCATGGTCTATGCCACAGGTGCAAAAAAAGTGAATATCTCACCAAAATACCCATTTTAGTCTAAAGAAAATATTTAGATTTGATACAAAAACTATATACAAAACAGTGAATAACAAGTGTGATCTAAGAAAAGGAAAAGCGAGGACATATAAACTTAAGGCATAAATATCTAGTACTAGGATGAAGTCAAAACAGGGATTACAATAGTGTTGTCCAAAGCTGAAAAGTGTAAGTCTACTAAGAAATATATCTGACTAGGAAGAGAGAATAATACTTGTGATGATTTAATATTGAACCTCATCAAAGACCTGAGAAGTAAAATAGCAATACTAGGGTAGGCAGAAAGTGTGGGTGACAAACTTCAAAAGGTGCAGAAAGGACAGAAACAGCTACCTGGATAGTCAAGGTCTCACCCCAAGGTTGGTATAACCAGTTTTTGCTAAGGCCTAGAGTACCTGAGAGACCAAAATAAAAGCAAGGAGGTAAAAAGGCTGTCTTACCCTGACTTGGCAGGGTTCAGCGGTCTTCTAAGGACTGAAATCTACTCAGCATTCTTTGTTTGATTATCTGATCTTCAATCACAAAACTTTCTAGAGACTTCAGTCTCTAGACTGTCTCTTGCTTTCTCCACCTACAAATGATTCCATATTTTTAAAATTCTCATTCTTAGATATTATCTGAATGGCATGTAAACTGCCTTCCAGAAACAACGTTCTATCTGATAGCTTTCCATTATCCTTAGACATGGAACGGATTCTGCTAGTCTTTCCATGGGATGTTCCAGTTTTTGAAGATTATTAGCACCTCCGTTCACCTAGGAATTAGCTGTTTGTGACATCATGTTAATGCAGTTCACTGTTTCTGTTTTGGTTATTGAAGCATTTGACATAGAACAAATTCTGTTTTCTAGTGGGTTATTTTTATGTTCCATGTTTTGTTTTCTAGATGTCAGCTCTCTATTTGCATATCTAATATTCTGAATCTTTTTCTCATCAGGTTGATACCCATTGCCTTTACAAAAAAAAAAAAATAATGTATATACTGGTTAAGCCATGATTTTCTTCTGTTATAATACCTTCTATATATGAAGGAATTTCTAAAGTCTTGCATCATAAGATTATCCACCCTAGGTTTGGAACAATTGATCCATATATTTTATCATCTAAAATTGCGAAGAATATTGCATTTCCCTTACGTGTAATTCTGCTGTCCTTGAACTTTGACAGTTTTAGGTGTTGAACTCAGCTTGTGGTGGTAATGCCTGTGGTTTCCCACCAAATCGCATCCAGCAGCAGACAATCCTTCTGATGTTGGTCCCTGAAGAATAGCTCTTAACAAACTAAGGCAAGCAAAATTTTGTTAAACGAATGAGTGAAAGGAGCCTTGTGCAAATTTCGGGGACCCCAGGGCTAACAGGTATTGCCTCTTACTGGCACCGTTGGGCAGCAGGAAACACACAAGCTGGGCAGGCACCATGTGCACCACAGCTGCAAATGCAAAGTGGGGAATTGGCAAAAGATGAGAAGCAGCGCGAGCTTTCTCAGGGCTGAGGTGGGGGTAAAGTTGTAGGACAGAGGCAAATGTCCCTCAAGTTGTGGTATGGCCACCTGGTTAGGCAAGGAACCCTGCCCATTAGGGGAGTGTGTGGGAAGGGAGCAGTGTCTGCTGCCTTGGTGAAAACCAGCTCCGGTAAAAATCCAGATTCTGCTTCTGACACCAGATATTGATGTTCGATAAGGATCAGGAGAAACAAATGGGCTGAATAGATGTTTATTCAGGGAAAAATAACTTACAACATAGACAGATGAACTCAAGCAGGTTCCTGGTCCCAGGAAGCTGTTCCTGTGCTGCAGTCAAGAGAGCTCTCCCAGTGTCCTCCTCAAAATTAGTTACCCCGGGTCACATTTGGCCCTGTATCCACCCCACAATGGGCGTGGTATGTGCCGCAGGGAGGGACAAGGTGATTATCATACTACAAATACTGAATGCTCCATTTAATTCATATGTCAAACTTTAGTCAACCAATGGTGGGGCAATGGCAGAGGTGTTCTATTAATATGTAGAAAGAGCAAATAGGAATCGCTTCCCCTAATACTAAAGACACTCCATAACTGCACATATCATCTGCCTTAAGGAACCGCATACTTGCACGTATTCCCTTTCTGAAGGGTGTGCATAAGCCTGTATTCGCCCAAATATATTGCTTTTACATAGGAGATATTCACCAAAAAGGCCAAGACAACCTATAGTAGGAAAAATAATATCTTACGGACAATAGTTGTTATTTGAGCTCTCTGTACCCATGACAACTTGGAATGGGTTCTCGTATAGGATTTCAGATGGGACAGGCAGGCAGAATGTTTTCCAGAACTGTCAAAGCCACTCAAGGAAGCTTTATATGGAAGCAGATGATGAGATCCATCTTTAACTACTTGGTGGCAGTGCACATGTTTAATATCAGAACTAAGGAGGCTGTCAGTAATCAAAAATGAAATACAATAATAAAACAAAACACATAAGGAAGAAAGAGATTCACCTTAATATGGGTCTCACTATCTGGTGGTATCCTGCATGTATAAAGGGTATTGAAGGAGGAGGCTCTCCTTCTGTTTCTGCTTGCCCTAGCTATGACTACCAAGTTTATTACTTTACTAGCTTTAGAGATTTCTTCTTTGGACTTTAAGGGTATAATGATGACCAGGTGAGACATGCATCCTGGTGCATTAAACAACTGCTGTTGTCTTCAGATATCCATTGTTAGGCAGCCATTTTTAACTACATGGACCACAGCCTATGAGACATTATAATAAATCCATGTATTACATGTATGCAGAGATTCATCCTACCATCTCTGTTCATGCAGAGAACCTCAAATAATCCAGATAGATTTTTCTTTCTTTTGATTTTAACACGATACTGAACATTTGTTGACTAACGATATAGCACATAAATACGAACTTCCTAGTTTCATTCCTCTCCAACACTTCAACTTTCTAGGAAGACTACTGTTTTCATTACTATGCATTTTCCAACCATTTGCTCTGAGTTTCAAGGCTAAAACTCCTACATTCTTAGAACCATCATCCAGGTTTCTAGGAGGAGAAAGAACAACTATCTTCTTTGTCATCTGGTTCCTGCTTCTCTTTCCTGATTTTAAGTGCCTGTGACAACCAGGAAAAGAGCAAATTCAGTTCACCTGAACTCAATGTTAAACTATGTAAAAATTATCTCTTTTTGGTATCTGTATATGTCTCTGTATGAGTTTGGCTGCAAATCATGACAAAGGAGAAACTCCTGATTTACAAACAGCCCCTAGGCCCATCCTCATATCATAGAAGAAGTCATTCTCAAGCTGCTTAAGAGGGAACTATTGGATTGGTCTGCCAGAGGGTCCTGTTTTCTTCTAGAGAAAATCCTATTTCGGCCAGATGGGCAAGATGAGCACAGAGGAGAAGTGTTTGAAAAGGTAAACACTGTTTTGTTGAGGGGTTGACTGAGCAAGAAAGTCATCTGTTTAGGTCCTGACTCATAAAGAAGGAACATAACTCCTTCTCAAACCCATGAATGAGCTTAGCAGATTCAGTATCAGCCTGGGGACCTAGACTTAGACCCTCAGGTATTGAGAATTAAATAGATGCTGTCTTTTAACATAATGAAGATGCATAGGAGAGAATGTAATTGTCGGAATCCAGAGCCTTGGTGGAGGGGTTGCTTCATATCTTGTGAACACTACTCTTCCCATCACATGGAGCTGTGGTTATAGGTCCAATGGAACTGAGGGCATAACAGTAAATTTTCCTAGATGCACTGTGTTCTCCTCATGATGCAATGTGTGAGTAGCCTTCTCATGAGCTGGTCAAATTGAAAGATAACTCCTCCTGACTTTCTAAAATTCTCCCATTTCTTCCATCTCCCCATGAAAGTAGGGAACAGGAAGCTATTCCTGATAAGAAGCTTACGTAGAATAAGATATACTTTAAGGAAGACATCCCTTCCCCAGGTTTTATCTTTTCTTTGTTTTGCCTTTCCACTTTCCCTCATCTTCACACACCTCTACCCCAAGATCTGTCAGTGAAGTGTGCAAATCTGTTTCATGTCACTCATGTACTATTAAATAATTATGGTAGAAATTTTTTTGTTGAAGTCTTTAATTGCCATCCTGGCCTTACTTGCTGTTTTTTATTACTATTTAAATTCTTCAAGGTTTCAGTTGTAATCTAACCCTGAAAGAATTTAAAAATGGCAGTATCTATGTAATGCAAAAGTCTGTTTTAGGATCCAGGTTGTGGTGGTGCTTGCCTTTAACCCCAGTACTCAGGAGACACAGGCAGGCAGATTTCTGTGAGTTTGAAACAAATGTCATGATCACAGCTAGTTTCACTACAACTGAGGCTATTGCACAGGGAAACCCAGTCTCAAAATCCCCCAACAAATCTGTTTTAGGTCATGTCCCATTTTCCCATTAGCCAGAAAAAAGATGCATGCTATCATTACAAAGATATTCTTTATTTATCTCTTAAGTCTATGGAGTTATTTCTCATTGAAAGGCAAACTATAGAATAGCTGCACTTCCAGCTTTTTAGAATTATGTTTCCGAGACAGGCTCACTATTTATGACTTAGGTGTCCTTGATCCCAGTTTCTTGCTTCTATTGATTATCCCTTCTTAAATAAATGAATGTATTCCTTCAGTACATGCTTTATACCAAGTATCTTAAACACTTTATTTATGGATACCAATTATTTTTACAGAAATATTTAATAAATAGTCCTCATTAATCTGTAACACTGGAATTTGATTTAAAATATGACCCACTCCAAAATCACAAATGATCTAAAAATACCAGAAGATGAAAAATTATGTCCTTAGAGTTTTAAAATTGTACATTTACGTCATGGAGTAAACTATCCATTGCATTTACAGGAAAACAAAAAATTCATGAGTAGCATGTTTTCAGCCTTTAGACTAGAGTAAAATGAATAGTTTTTCTGAGTGTATTGCAAGGGGAAACAGGGTAGGTAATCAGCTGCTTAAGTTACCATCATGAAAAAGGCCCTGCTTCAGGAAACATGATGGTTTGAGTGTGATTGGGCCGATGATGTCATAGGGAGTGGTACTATTAGAAGGTAAGGCTTTGCTGCAGTTAGGTTTGCATTTTGGGAAGAAGAGCATCACTGATGATGAGCTTTCGGTGTTTCCATGTTCTGGATATGAACAAGTGTGTAATATGATGTCCTCTGGCCTGTGTATCAAGATGAAACCAGCATCACATTCTTCTTCCAATCATGTTTTATCTTATTATGACAATGGAATAGACCTCTGAAACTGTGAGTGACTGCAATTAAGTGTCTTCTATATAAGATCTCTCTTGGATAGTATAGTGGTGAATACCTCATCTCTGCCTGTCATTGGTGAGACCAGGGTTGGGTTCCCTGACTGGGAGAGTACTACTCAGGAGGCAGAGTCAAGCAGATCTCTGTTAGTTGGAGACCAGACTGATATATAAGACTAGTTCCAGGACAAACTCCAAAGCCACAGAGAAACTCTTTCTCAAAGAACAACAACAAGACTTGTGGAATTTGTTGGTCTATATACACAGCAATAAAAAAAAATCTTAAGTAATGCATATTAGGTGATTGTGTTCTTTAAATACTCAGGGTGCATTAATTTATGTCAGGTGAATGAAGACAGACTAGATTTGTGTGATCAAAATTTTGAAAGTTTATATTGAGCTGGGCCATAGCACACAAGGTTAGGTCAATGAAAATTGCATGGATCACATTTAATCGTGCCTGTACTACCCTGTGCAGGGAAGAAACTACTGCAAATCCTTACAGATGAGGCTTTGGGTGTTCATTGAGAAGCAAATACAGATCATTTATTGATGGTTTACCAAACCCTGTGGCTGGTATTGGGGACTTCAAATAAATAGAGGAATATGAAAGAATTGAGTTCATTTAAGAACTTTGATTTTGCTGTAGACACTGGGCAGAAAGAGGTGGGAGAAAGAAGGAACACGAGCAATTTCCTGTTTTCCATTGGTGGAAATTAGCAGAGTGGAGCCTGTAATCAATTTTAGATGATGTACAAAATGCCTGGCTGGCCATTTCTTTGTGTCCATCCACAGACAATAATAACCAATAATCTGGATAATGGACAGATGTTAATATGAAACCAAATTGCAGGCTCTCTTGTAGGAGCTCCGATGTAAACCACTGCCTCACAGCATGATGCATGTGTAGGCTTCAGAACTTGAAGAGCAGCTCTGCCTAGCTGTCATTGCTATTGGGATTTTGAGGGACCATGTGACTTTGTGCTGACCAGGTCAATGGCCTTTTTGCTCTGAGCCTACCTGTACATATGTTCTCAGAGGAGAATGAGATAGCTTTCATATCAGTATCCATACTGGTCTGTGGTGGTTCAAAACTTTAATCCAAGCACTTGGGAGGTAGAGGCAGACAGATCACTGTGAATTCTAGGTCAGGCTGATTTTCAAAGAAAATTCCAATCCTACAGAGAAACCCTGCCTTGGAAAACCAAATCAAACCAAAAGAAAACAAAAGAGAAACAAATATTGCTTTCCTGTGTACATCACAGGCTTGCTTTGGGCATGTTTTAGAACACACAAGGGATAAACTATAATTTTGGCTTCTGGAATTTAGGAATATGGCATTCCACCTTCAGGTTTGTCTTACATGTGCCACATACAATTTAAACATCAGTGGAAAAAGGAGATGGGGATCATCCTTCAGCAAGATTTGACCAGAGTGCTTTTAACTTTCCATTACCACATTTCAACCAGGAAAGTTGAAATCAAATAACATTCTTGTACTTAAGACATAATCTTTCCTGCTATAGGATGTCTGAGCCTTGATGGTGAATGTCTCCCATCTAAATAACAATATGTCTGGGCCCAGTCAGTTTTACACCCACCCTTCAGGCAGGGAGTAAGTGCAGCTATACAGTGCCTGAAGGCAGTGCCTGAAGTTATGGTGTGTGTTTAGTATTATGGGAAGCAATTCCTATTAGCCATTTAAAGATATTAATAGAAATCCTCTGGCATTGCCCTAACTTTGTTTGATGACTTAAGTTTAATGAATGAATAAAATGGAGCTTCATTTTTTAAAGGACCATGAAATACCATCATACTTGAAGAAATACTTTACAGGATCCACAAAGTGGAAGCCATATGGATCCTACTGAGTCTAAACCTTTAATAGCTTTAGAGATCATTTCTTTAAAATACTCGTGTATGCTGAAGACCAGCTGAGATATCTAGATTCATAAACCAAACAACTACAGAATTCTTCAAATTTCCATTGTTAGGCAAATATTAAGTAAGAAGCCCTCAGCTTCTTAGACAGCCAAATAATCCACTTTCAACAAAAACAGAGGGCTGTATTCTTCCATTCCTGCTCAAGTAGAGAACATTGAATAATTCAGCTCTGATTTCACCTGCCCAATGTGGAAGCTGAGGTGGCTCACTATAGTGCTCATAGAGACATTCTTCCCAGCCACTTTCTCTCTGAATATTCAAGTTACCATGAAACAACACTTTTTATTATTATTCATTTCTCAAAAATTTGACACTAACTTTAGGATTAAAACTCACAATGCAATGGAGCTATCACCCAGGTGTCTGTCAGGGACAATATATCATCTTGTTTGTGATATGGTTCCTGCATTTTTTTCATGGTTTTCTGAGGTGCCTGAGGCAACCAGGTAAATACTACCCACAATACTTTTGATCTCTGCAAGAATCTATAGAACAGACACCTTTTATGCCCTAAGTCTCCTTATTTTTTTAATATTCTGGGCAGCATGATCTACAGAGAGAGTTCCAGGATCAGCCAGTATTGAAAACCTGTGTTGGAAAATCGATAAAGAAAAAAAAATTAATTAATGAGAAAAAATCTACTACAAAATGACGGAATGAGTAGTAGTAATAGTTATAGTTGTAATCACAATAGTCATCCTCCTCCTCCTCATCATCATCATAATAATAATTAAGATTCTGAATTGTCCAGCCTGGTCCACAAAGTGTGTTCCAAGACAAAAAGTACTACACAGCCAAACCCTGTCCTTAAAAACCAAAATAAATGAATAAATAAATAAGAATATAAAAGAAAAAGAAATGCATGTTTTTACTTTGTCTTTAAGAACACTTTAACCATTGAGGAATTACTCTTGTCACCCAAGCCTCACTAGCCAATCAGGGAATCTGGGCCCAAAGGCTAACCTAAGGATTTTCAGGAAACTTCCCGGAGCCATGCTGGAGGCTTGATTTTATAGCACAACAGGCTCCACTAGATTGGTTGCTGTGCTGTGAGTACTGCTATAAAAAACTATGAAGAGCATGGATGTGCTAGGAAGACATAGAATGGTAAGCAAGGGAATGATATCCTAAGATTAAGAGGATGGTATTTGGAGGCAGAGTGTCTGTGAGTAGGGGCTTCCCTGAGGATGGTTGAAAACCTATTGAGTCATTCAATTTTGTGAGGTCCCATGTATTCCTAGAAGCTATGCAGATCATGGTGTAAAATATGAATACTTCTATTTTTGGGCTGAATCTGAGGATTGATTTCAATCAGGTAGCATTTTATGGAAATGTCTTTATAGTCAGTACCAGCATGCTTTTCATGAATATGGAAGGCAAGTTGCAGAACATGGAGAGGTCCAGTTTGCTCAGTGCATTCAAGATGTTCTTTTTTTTTTAATTTTATATAACTAAGTCCATTTAAATGAAAACAAACATTTAGACCATATTTGGGAATTTGGGTGTCGTTCTTTCAAATCTACTTCCTGCTTGTAAGGGGCGCTGTCATCGGGGATTCTAAGAAGATGCAGAAATCATGGCTGAAGTCTGTAAGGCTGCTTGGTCCAGCTGTTTTGAATTTAGGATCACCTGCTACTCTGTTTCAGGTGGTTTGGCTTGATCAAACCACATTAGTTTGGAAGGAATCCACAGCTTTTCATTTTCTGTGGAAACAAAAATAAAAATCCTTTTCCCCAGTAACTTGTCCTTGAACTTAAATTTCGGAGTCAAAGCATTTTTTTTTTATTATTTAATTTATTATTTTACATGTCTATCCCAGTTCCGTCTTCCTCCTTTCTTTCCTTCTTCCCTGCCTCCCTCCCATTTACTCTCTCTGCCCTTTCACACGCACCCTAACCACCCTCCCATCTCATCCCCGCAACCCAATTCAATGTGTAGGGGAATGCCATCACGTTGCGGTCATGTAGATCTGACAGGTCATGTGATGTAGGGACTAGGGCTTCTCTCCTGTCTCTAGGTTAAGGCACGTATCCCTCCATGGAGGATGTGTTCGCAAAGTCCTTTTGTATACCAGGGATACATCCTGGCTCCACTGTCTGAGATCCTTTAGACTGCTCAGTCATTCTGCGTGAGACTCATATTCAGGGGGGCCTGAGTGAGTCCCATGCTTCCTTCCCAGCTATCAGTCTGGTGGTCCGTTAGCTCCTCCCTGTTCAAGTAAGCTGTCTCTATGTGTTTCTGCAATCTGGTGTTTCTTTCCTCTTCATCTGCATCTGGGTTTTAGTTCGACTCAGTATTTATGTATGGGTGTTTGCTCCTGTTTCCAACAGGCATTAGTTGAGGGATCCATGGATAAGTTAGTTGTTGATCTCACTATCCGGGAAGGGCATTTATGGTATCCCTTCCATGGAAGCTCAAATTATTAGTTGGCTGCACTCTTGTAGTTCTCTAGACCTTTCTTTGTGTTCAGTTTTATCCTCAAAAAAATATTGGATCCCTCTTTTATGTTCTCTCTCTCTCTCTCTCTCTCTCTCTCTGTCTCTCTCCTCTCTTCTATTCCTAACTAGGCTAAATCTTCCTGGTTACATGTGTTTTCCTTTCTTCCCTCTCATTTTCTATTACTCTCTCCCTTCACTGTCCTCCCCCACACTTCCCCTGTGCTCTGGGGGAATTGTCCCTTCCCGGTTCTGTGACGGACTTTATATGAATCTCTTAGAATACACCACTGGTAGTGTGAATTACAGGCCGGTGATCCTTTGATCTAGGTCTAAAATCCATATTTGAGTGAGTACATACTGTGGTACTCTTTTTTGTGACTGGATTACCACATTCAGAATGGTTTCTTCAAGTGCTATCCACTTGTCTGCGAATTTCAAGATACCATTATTTTTTTTTTCCTGCAGAGTAGTGTCCCATTGTGTAGATGTGCCACATCTTCATTATCCATTCTTCAATTGAGGGACATCAAGGTTGCTTCCAGGTTCTTGCTATTACAAATAGTGCTGCTATGAACATAGTTGAACAGATGTCTTTCTTCCCTGGATGTGGATCATTTGTTTATATGCCTAAGAGGGGGATGACTGGGTCCTGTGGTAAACTAATTCCCATTTTCCTGAGGAACTGCCATACTGATCTCCAAAATGGCTGTATGAGTTTGCACTCCCACCAGCAGTGGAGGAGTGTTCCCCTTTCTTCACATCCTTTCCAACATGAGTCACCATTGGTATTTCTAATTTTAGACATCTGGCAGGAGTAAGATAGTATCTCAACATTGTTTTAATTTACATTTCCTATATAGCTAAGGATGTGGAGCACTTAAATGTCTTTCAGCTTTTTTGATTTCCTCTATTGAGAATTCTTTCTTCAGTTCTGTACCCCATTTTTTAATAGGGTTATTTGGTGTTTTTTTGAATGGTTTCATGAGTTCTCTGTATATTTTGGAGATCACTCCTTTGTCAGATATAGGATTGGTGAAAATCTTTTCCCAGTCTGTGGGCTTCCCTTTGGTCAGGTGGACTGTGTCCTTTGCCTTACAGAAGCTTCTAAGTTTGAAGAGGTCCCATTTATTAATTGTTCCTCGCAGTGTGTGTGCCCCAGGATGCGGTCTCATATACCAATTTCTTCTACAATACGTCCTACATTCTCTTCTCAGAGGTTTTATGGGGCTGGATTGATGTTGAAGTCTTTGATCCATTTGGACATGAGTTTTCTGCATGGTGACAGACATGGGTCTATCTGCAGTCTTCTACACACCCTCATCCAATTGTGCCAGCACCATTTGTTGAAGATGCTGTCCTTGCCCCATTGTATAATTTATCTGTTTTATTGAAAATAAGGTGTTCATACGTGAGTTAATATAAGTATTTTATATTTGATTCCATTTGTCTACCTGTCTATTTTTATGCAATTACCAGGCTGTTTTCAGAGCTATAGCTCTATAGTAGAGCTTAAAGTCAGGGAAGTTGATGCCTCCTGAAGTTCTTTTATTGTATAGGATTGTTTTGGCTATCCAGGGTCTTTTGTTTTTCGATGTACAGTTGATTATTATCCTTTCAAGGTGAGTCAATAATTGTGGTGGGATTTTAATGGGGATTGCACTGAATCTGTAGATTGCTTTTGGCAAGATTGCCATTTTTACTATGTTTATCTTACCTATTGAAGAGCATAGGAAATCTTTCCATCTTCTGGTATCTTCTTTTTTTCTTTAGATCCACAAAGTTCTTATTATACAGGTCTTTCACTTGTTTGGTAAGCGTTACACCAAGATACTTTATGTTGCTTGGTGGCTATTGTAAAGGGTGATGTTTCTCTGATTTCTTTCTGTCTCTTTGTTGTCTGAAAAAACTTAGGGCTACTGATTTTTTTTGAGTTTATCTTGTATGCTGCTAGTTTGCTGAAGTTGTTTATCAGCTGTAGGAGTTCCCTGGTAGATTTTATTGGGTTGCTTATGTAAACCAGCATATCTTCTGCAAATAGAGATAGTTTAACTTCCTCCTTTCCAATTTGGATCCCCTTGATCTCCTTTTGTTGTCTTATAGCATTAGCTAGAACTTCTAGTATGATATTGAAGAGATATGGAGAGAGAGGGCAGCCTTGTCTTGTTCATGAGTTTAGAGGCTTAAGTTTTTTCTCCATTCAGTTTGATGTTGGCTGTTGGTTTGCTGTATATTGTTCTTATTATGTTTAGGTATGTTCCTGTTATCCCTGACCTCTCCAAGACCTTTATCATGAAAGGGTATTGAATTTTGTCGAAGGCTTTTTCAGCATCTAGGGAGATAATCATATGGTTTTATTTTTCACTTTGATTCTATGGTGTCATGTCCAACCTACCCCTTCAAGGAAGACATGACTCAGGCAAGATCTTCTTCAAGCAGTTTATTCAGGATCCTTGAACAGCTTCTTCTTCTGACCCCAGGGAAACACCCACACAGGCTTAAATCCCCAAGTGATGACCAACACCAGTGAGCCACATGAACGCTGCAGATAGGCTGCTCTTATAAAGAAACAAGAAAGCTGAACAGGTTAGCCAAATAAGGACTTGTTTACAACAGAGCGCTCACCATTGGGAAGGTGGAAGGAGGAAGCCAGCACCATCTTTAAGGCATGGAACTTTGCAGTTCCCCATTTTTGTTTTATTAATGCAACAGGCAAGGGTAGTGTTCTGATCTCCAGTAACTTAGTGGACATTGTAAGGACCCTGAATCCTGGTAGTCAGCCAAGTCAGTGGCACACCCGTCCGGTATCTTTTTCCTGGAGGTGGGGCCTCAGACACCAACACACATGCAACCATAATTGTCCTTCTCAGAGTTGCTTGCATCCAGATCCAACTTGGAGTGCAGTGCAAAGCAATACAACCTGAGAGTGAAGGATCAATTCTTATCCATGACTGCAAGCCAGGCCTGGGGGGACTGCCCTGCCTCAATGGCTGTAAATGGCTGGGAAAAACCATAGCTGCATGATGTCTCTGAGCAAGCCTCAGCCTGCAAAGGCACCACAGGCCCACAAGGAAGATAAGCAGCAAGAGTAGAGCTAGGTATCCCATTCCCTCCCATTCTTTCAGGTGGTTCATGGCTTAAGTGATCCATGTAGATAGTCCCTCTGCAGCTGAGATGGTGACCTGGGTGTAAAACACAAACATGATGGAAAGTCTCAGGTCCTGCATTAACTTATCAAATAGCCTAAAAATACTGAGAAATCTGGTTAGGCATATTGGTAGCCACTGAATACTTTTGATATGGCACAGAGGTCACACATAGCCCTGTCATCTTCCATTCACATCCTATTTGTGCCAACTGCCACAAAGTGTCTATTTGCTCCTGCACCAGATCAATTCTTTGTTTCATGATCATAAGACTTCCTTTTAACTGATCACCAATTGTGGACTGAGCATCCAAGGCAATAGCCACATTCTTGGACAATTCATTTAACTTAGAGGCTGTCTGTACTGATGTGCTCATGGCCACGGCAGCCGTGACTGAACCCACAACTGCAAAAGAGCCCAATATGGCTGCTGTAATGCCAAAATCTCTCTGACATCTAAACACTGTCATAGGACTCGGGGCAAAAACAGGCATGGGAATCCATCTGCTAGCTTGAGGAGGCTTAGGATTGAATCATTCACCAAAACGCTCATAAGCAGACCAAGCAAATTCAGCCACCCCATGGCCTACGCCCCTTTTCATAAGGAAAGGAGACAAATCTGTGCAGCTGCCATTAATGCCACACAAGAGCCAGAGATAAAAAGGGTTGGAAATATCCACCTGCTGCAGATCCTGATCAGTAAAGTTTCTCCCAGCAAAGGTTTTACTGAAACTGGTACTAATTCCTGGCGAGAAGATAAAATATCCCTTGCTCGCCCAAACAACCTCTTTTGATTGACATCCCATCCAGGGAAGGAATCCACCTCCTTGTTTACTCAAACAATGAGGGACCCACTTAGGCTGATGGGGTGCTGGCTTGTCAAACTCACTTTTAGCAGCCCACCATCCACTTACCCAGGAGGCGTTGACCTACCTAATGGAGCCTCCCGTGGTGGGAACATCAAACCAAGCTGCAGATTGATTAAATAACATAATGCACTGACTCTTATCACGAATATCACATAAAAGTATAGGCTTCCTGTTAAATCAAAACGCCTATTTTCATTTATACTTGTATTCTCACTCTCATAAGGCAAATAAGGTAAATCTAAGCTTCATTTGCACTGGTGGCCAAATCAGGCTGATGATCAACAGCAACAGCAGACTCTTCATGTTTGTTGCACTTTCTTACAATCCTCTCTGGGACCCACAACAGTTCTTGGCGATCCATGGGGAAAACACAAACAGACCCTCTCACCCATGCCAACACCGGATTAGGACCATGCCATAACCCGGTGATCACATCTTTACATTTCACATAGCCTTTTAGGGCTCCCTCCTTGCTGCTGATGACGATCAGCAGCAGAAAGTCCATCAACATCCAAAATTAAAAAATTAAGGGTAAAAAGGGCTAAAGATATTCCTTCCTTGGGGGTATGGCCTTGGCCTACTCCCCCTTTTTTGTTTTATTAAGCATTCTTTTGGGGTGCGATGAGCTCACTTTACAATCCCTTGTCCTTGAGGATTGTAGGGTAATCCATGAACAAGATGAACTTCCAATTGTTTGCAAAAGAAAGTAAATCTCTGAGACGTATAGGCTGGCCCATTATCGGTTTTTAGCTGTTGAGGTTTTCCCCAAGCCACCTAGCCTTCCAGGCAGTGTCCAATGACATTGTGGACTTTATCTCTGCTTAAAGGCGTAGCATGTACCACACCTGAACAAGTATCCACAGACAAATGTACATATTTCAAAGCTCTGAATTTCTGAAATATGCATGACATCCATCTACCATATCTTTAGAGGCATTAACCCCCTAGAGTTTACCCCCACACCAAGTGGGTGTTGGTATTGAAAGACCCCATGAGACCCCAAGAGTTGGGAGCCTGTCAGGGGGGAAGGCCCTTGCCCCCAAGAGATGAGACCAGACCACTGGATGCAAGTGAAAGAGGTTATTTATTGTTTACACAGGTACCTGTGGACGCTTCAGTCTTTCGGAGGACTGAGCGTGCCGAGGTTAAAACTCAGGCAAGAGTTTCTTGGTAACCATTTTTGCAGTCTCGTGTTTGGTAGGGAATGTTTTCATCCCTTCTGAGAAGGTATCTGTGAAAACTAGTAAATATTTATAACCATACATACCAGGTTTGACTTCAGTAAAGTCTATGTTTCAATGGACATCAGGCCTATGGCCACAAAGCCAGATCCCAGAATTCAGTTTGGTTTTTCCTTGGTTGATCTGGGCACAGGCCAGACAGTTAACAGTTACTGCAGTACTTATTCCAGTAATAAATCCAGATTGGGATGGTAAGTTCCAATTTCTTGTCTATCTAGCAAAGTTTTCATCTTTTTGGCGCTCAGAGGAGTCAGTTTATGGAGGTGGTCTATTAACTTTTTTGCCATTTTTATAGGCAGTATACTCTTTCCTTTGTAGACCCAGCATGGCCGATTGGGGTCATAATCTGCACCTAGTTTCTGACCAATGTCCAAATCCGTTTCATCATAGTCCCAAACTGTAGTCTTAGCTGTTTCCTTTTCAGTCAATATGCTTATAGTCAATAGTTGGGGGCCTAAAGCTGTAGTGGCATACTCCTTCTGTGGCACTGACCACGCCCATTGGGGCATGGCAGTGGGCGGAAAAACCGTACTCGTTACAAATGGCGCCGATGTGGCTAGTAAGAACTTCCACTTAAATGTTAACAAAAGCATCAAAAAGGGTTTTAGAAACAAAAGAACAAAGACAAACAAGCTTTCTTGGTAGCAGCATTTTTCTTGGATGAACTCTACTTGCGAGAGACAAGCAGATTGTGGGGCTCCTTTAAGAGAGGTTTCCTGACTCAGCATAAGTGGCAAAAAACTGCACGGCTTTTAAGAAGCACTACGAACAATTTATTGGTGTGTACGAGAGCATGCAATGGCAGTCACCATATCTCCAATCTGGCAGCATGGGGCTGGATGGCAGTGCAGACCAAGGCAGTAAGCACAGCTCTCACTTCTGGAGGTAAAATAGCTGCCTCCATGTTTGATAAACTGCCACAGAAACAGCTATGAATTTCATTTTAGTAATGTTGTTGTTTAACAGATAAAGACTTGTGGCCAGACGAAGATAAAAATTTACAGTAAAGACAGATTTATATTAAGAATCTAATGGTTTACAGTGTGTTTTAAAATAAGGAGACATGGAAAAAAATAAAATGGTTTTAAAAAGACAAAGAGGAACTGGGTGTAGTGGCACACGCCTTTAATCCCAGCACTTGAGAGACAGAGGCAAGCAGATCTTGTGATTTCAAAGTAAACCTGGTATGCAGAGCAAATTCCAGGACAGATAAGAGATACACAGAGAAATCCCATCTCAAAAAAATGAAAAAATAAAAGTAAAATAAACAGTAATAATAAAGCCACATAAAGATGATAAGCTCAGAGAGAATCTGGTTACTGTATGCTATTGTGTTGTCTCTGCATTGTTTGACTGCTGAGAAAATAACAACAACTGATAAAGGTAATGCTGATGTATTAATTCAATTTATATATTTTAAAAAATGCTTTGACTCAAAAATTTAAGTCTAAGGACAAGTTACTGGGGAAAAGGATTTTTATTTTTGTTTCCACAGAAAATAATAAGCTGTGGATTCCATCCAGATGAATGTGGTTTGATCAAGCCAGACCACCTGAAGCAGAGTACCAGGTGATCCGACATTTAAAACAGCTTGGACAAAGCAGCCTCGCAGACTACAACCAGGGTTAGGTTAGAGAGCTACAGGGTCTTTGGAGAAGGAGGGGTTGTTAGATTTTTCAATTATAAAGGTCCGCAGAGAAAGGCCAGTATTGAAATTGAAAGTGGCCTCCTAATCCGGCAGCCTGGCACAGGGGAAAGGCTCAGCAGGTTCCTTCCGTGGCTGGCTCCCTTTGACCACGGAAACAGCTGGCTACTGGGGAGTCCCATGAAGGTTTTTTT